>NC_088860.1:3995203-4030203 GCF_963853765.1 Magallana gigas | reverse complement strand
GAATGCCTATAGGTCAACAAAGATATATTTATTTTTGTGCGGTCACATATTGTGTATTAGAGCAGAGACATAAATAACATTTATTGTTATATTCAGTAGTATATTCTCACTATATAACTCTATATAAACAAATAGTCAATAATTGTAATATTAGCTCGTCCGAAAAATATTGACCGGTCAATATTTTTTAAATATTGACCGGCTAGGAATAATATCTAGAGAATATTCCCTCTATTTCAATTAATCGCCTCTGATTTGTTGATTGGTTAACGATGACGTAAATAACTCTTCGCGACTCCAAAACAAGGTGACGTCATAATAAGCAATCAGTCAAGGCAAGTAAACAACGAACGCGCAATGCGACGGTTTGCTATCATAACGGGTATATGGATTTGCGAATTATTGTGAAGTGAAATCAGGTAAAACATCTTTAGCTTAGTTCCTACGGACGGTGGAATGTCACCAGTGACCTTCTGATGCCGACGATATTTTGGAAATGATCTTTGCGCAAAATTTAATTCTATGTTGAGCCGAGAAAATTACAGCGATCTGTTTTCAAATCCTTTCTTGATTTTTGGTTTGTTTCTTCATATAACAAAACAAATGTTGACTGCGTTTTTGGACAACATTGATTATATTAGCCCCCTTGGGACGAATATATTGCCCTCCGCTTCGCGTCGGGCAATATTTCGTCCCTCGGGGGCTAATATAATCAATGTTGCCCTCAACCCCAGTCAATATTTGTATATTATTTAGTTATTTATGTCTCTGATTAGAGTTGTCAATAAATTTTAACATTTTTTTCCCTTTAAATAACTACTGGTTCTGTACCAGTTAGCGGCTGAAATATAACTTATTTTTTCGTATTTCCTTATTTCTTGATATTTTTGGATTATATATGCTTGACATACTTATACATGGTGAACTCCTTATTTATCCATCTGTTACATTATATTATCATTTACCGGTAGAACTCAAACCATCTTGTTTTTGTGCTTTTTTGCAAACTTGCCAGGTTATTACGATTTAATGTACCAATTATCGTCTTCGTGAAAATAACATAGTACTTAATAATAGTAACTAAAACCTTGTGCATGTTGATTTTTTACTTTGCAAAATGTAATTTGAATTATGCATGCCCCTTGTGGGGCCAGACTTAAGATCATAGGGGTTATTATACATAAACAAAACTCATATAAAATTATTCGTTTGTTATCATACGATAATGACTATTTCGATACCACATAGAGGTAAACTAATATTCTATTTTTAATTTATTGCGTCAATTTCCCCACTGCTGAATGCTCAGAGATGTTTCAAATCATCTGTAAACAATGACTGTTTAAGTTTATGTTTAAAACATATTCAAGAAAGTTTCAAGCAGACTTGGGTATTTTTCTTTATTGGAAACAGATCAACGACTGAATTGAAAAATCTCGGATAGTCGCATGCCATATACCCAAACTCTCAGTTTATCCAATAACTGGTCTTAGCCGATAACTGGTACAGTACCAGTACTGTATACAGGGAATATTTTTTTTATTTTCGCCCCTTTGGCCCTCATTGTCTAAGGGCCAATTTAAGACTGGGCGAATTCTATATTGCAAACGATATATATGTTAAGACAACTGCATCTGGGCAAATTCAAGACGGGGTGAAACCGTTTGCAATTGTTAAAGGGCGAAAATAACACCATGGCGAAAATAACCCTGTATACAGTATTTATCACCATAAACTTAATATTCAATTTAATAAAAATATGATGTTTTGCATGTACACATATGGATTGGGGATGGGGGGTTGAATAATTGTAATTTTGGACAAAATGCTTCATTGCAATTTGTGTGAACAAATGTAACGAGATGGGAGAAATAATGACAGACCCCCCCCCACCCTCCCCCCAAAATATGATTTTCATCCTCTAAAATCAACCCCCAGGTTCTTTCATCTGGCAGGAGTGAACATGTCAGTTCTAGGGGTTGGTCACAACTCCGAATGTAACTGGTTGGCTGCAGGACTTACTGCTTTCAAACTTGGATCTTCAGAGTTTAATGATGAGAACCCAGAAAGTTGCAAGAACTTGTGTTCGAACACTTTGTATAATACATATACAGTAAAAAATGTGCATACCAAAGTTTTACTATTATCCATTCCTTTTTGGTGTGGCTTTTCTAATTGCTCTGTGCTCAATTTTGACATAAGCGGCATAAGCGGCAAGCAAAACAATTCCCAGATACTTACAAACTTCTCAGTTGGTCGAATCTGCATATTTCTGATCGGTTGCTGGGACAGAGTTACTTAAACAAGTTTTATGGCTATCAATGACATTTAGATGTTACAATCTTTTTATATGGTCTATCGTAGATTTATACACAATTTTGTTGAATAAACATGTAATTGCTTTTCAATAATTTACATTACATATACTCATGAACAAGCAGAAAGACCATCAAGCTTTTTAATGTAATAAAATACCTGTATACCTGAAATAATTTAGATGCACATGTATATTATAATCTCCAGATAAAAAGAATATTTCTGAGATAATGTCAGTATTTATGTGTATCCTTCCTACAACCAAGATCTCTCTCTCTCTCTCTCTCTCTCCCTCCCTCTCTCTCTCTCTCTCTCATGTTCAAATAAATTAAAATGCCCAATATTTTTGTTCAGTACTTTTGTGTTTATTGATAAATCTGCCCCCTCCTTCAATCAGTAAATCGTTAATTTGTTTGTGGTAAGGAGATTGAAAGTTTATGCAAGGTGCAGCCCCCTTAAATTGAGCACGAAAAGCCACACCAAACAGGATTTGATAATATTATTTGAATTGAAGTTCATTGAAAATAATTTTCTGCACAGTAAGATTGTATCTTATTTTAGTAAATTTTATCAGGATGAAAACATTAATTGTGCATGTTTAACTTTGTAAAGCTATGTTGCTCAGGTGAGAGATGTAGCCCATGGGACTTTTGTTTGTAAATTAAAATCTTATGCTTAATTTTTTGAAATCTAAATTACTTTACAGTAATATTTGCTTTATAAGTTAACATTTTTTAGATTGAATTAGATGCTTGTTAAGGTTTATTAGGTTATAGACCAATTTCTGTGTAATGAACCATTGAATTCAATAATCCTATCCACTGGATAGACTATAGACCAACATGCATAAAAAGTAGAGCACCTTTTTACTTTTCTTCAATATGTTACTTTGGATGAGTATTATTTCATCTACTTATTTAAGATACTATCAGATCAAATGCTCCTGGGAGAAGGGGGTAGGGAGGTGTTAAAAACTAAAGAAAAACATACAACAGACCTACTTTTATTCTACAAGAGTTGTTTAATATTTCCCACGCAGTGAGAACTGGTTTTTGGTAAGTTGAGATTGTAGTCATCTGTTATCTCTTGGACCCATACAAATCATGTTTTAATTGGACATTCCTTGATTTTACAACCATTTGGTATATACCACATTTTCTAAGTGATCCTGACTATAAAACACCAGAGGTTGTTAATTGGAATAGAGCATGCATAAGGTGTCAAGTTTTGTTGAGCTGGATGAAAACCTCACCATTTTCCATGTTTCATATGATGGCTCACAATTCATCCGCAAGGATGCATCATTTTTTTGCAAAATTTAAATAAATATTGTTCCCTTTTTAAGAGAAAATGCTTGAAATTGTCATTATTTATTGATGGATATATTGACAGTACTGAGAATTCAGTCGTTTAAATAATCCTACAAATGGACTGTATATGAAATGAACTGCTTGGATGATTATCACATAGCTCTTGGCTGAGAGGACATAAAAAATCAGATCTGATATTTTGATACTTCCTCACAATTACCACTTTTAAGTTATAATGAACAAAATTTTACTAATGTAATGTATTAAAACTTCCTTCACATGACAGTAAAAATAAATAGATTGCAATATCACAACATGTTTGTTTATTTGTCTCACAGAACACTTTTTAATTCCCCAATCAAGGAAGCTGCCATTTATTTTTTACTATCTTGACTGAAATGATAGTCTAGCAGTGCTGAATGTCAAACAGAACATAAGATTATTATTATTTTTTATAATTTCTACCTTTTTTAATAAAAATTTCTCTAATTGCATGATACATTAAAATACATTGGTCTTGAGATGAGCATTTGGATTAAAACCAACCCAGCTCTCACTCTCCATTGGCTATTTTTATCAGAATGAGACTTTCTGGCAAGTGGAGTAGTGGATTGATGATCAGCAGGATAGTTTGACAACTCATAGAGTAGTGTAATAAGTTTTTTTGTCCTTCATGGTGGTAAAGGATTTGATCAAATTATCCTTAATGTGATCCTTTAGACAGAGCTAATGGGTTATATTGTAAAAGTTGAGCACATGGCTCAATGGTCATCAACATTAGGCCAGTTACCCAAAGGTTGCTGGTTCAAACCCTGTCGTGGTCACTCAATGATGTGTGTTTTGTCCTCAGACAAGGTACTTTATCTATGTTGTCTAAGTCCATTCAAGTGAATTGGGTACTAGCATTTGCTGAGACTTTACCAGCAATGGACTCCGATGGACTGGTGTCCAATCCAGGGGGAGTCAATGACTCTCATCTGCTTAGCACCAGAGAAACCAGAGTAAGCTCAGGTCTTATGACAGGATAGTTCATGCACAGGATTCCTGCAAATTGATTCAATGGTTACAGTAAAATCACATAAGCAGTGGGAAATTTTTTTTTTTGGGGGGGGGGGGGTTGCACCCATCCTCCCCCCCCCCCCCCCCAAAAAAAAATATTCAAAATATAGATAAGGTGATATGGGACACTTCCTTATTGTGACGTACCGTTTATTGAAACATACCTTTGAGTAAATGGTTATACATTGTATTAGCTAGTGTTTATAATGACTCTCACATTTGATTTATAATTCAAGATAGCATGGTTATCTTGTTTTGAAACTTGATTATTTTAAACTGATTAATTTTCAGTCATTTCTCAGACAAAGATGAAAGGATATCTTTCTTACATCTCTGAAAGGCAGAAGCTTTTGATGGGTTAACTGCTGGTCTTAAAAATCGACAAAACTTTAAAAATTTGAAATTTTATTATTTTTTGATTATGATAATGAGAAGACATTTCACAAAAGTCAACTTTGAAAACTTAATTTTTACCCTACAAAATATCTAGAATCCTGGAGCTTCCTGGGGTTATCCCTCACTGAGCCCCCACCTGGACCCACTGGAGGCCCCCAAGTCTGCCCAAAGACCGTCTGCCTTACAACTGGCACCCACTCTAACTTTACATTCTGGATCCACCCCTGATATTAGGAAGTTAAATAAATTGAAATCTCGTTTTAATCTTTCCCCTTTCCCTAACGTCTGTACACTATTGCTACTACTATGTGTGTATAGAAATACATGTATTACAGGTTAAAAGAAAATATAAATCAATGTTCCTAAGACTTCCATCTAAATAAGTATTATATCTATAATTGGCCTGATTTTGATTGGTTAGAATGTTTACTGGATAGCTTTAATTACTATCTTTGAGATATATGCATGTTTATGATGAAAGGGTGGTATCTTTTTTTTATGATGGTTTCATTGGTAAAGGATACTAGATTTTACACAATGATATGAGTTAATATACACATAATAGCCTTAATAATTTTGGTCAGAAAGTTCGATGATCAAACTGCTTTTATGTTGAATATAAATGTATCTAAATAATAAAACGGTTTTAGCTCATTATGCCAAAGGCTTACATTTGTAAATGAGCCCTGATAGAAGTGACTGCCCCTGAAATTAGGCCTAAAGCATTTAGAAAAAAAGATTAAAGAAAGTTAAAATCATGAAGAAAATAATTAAGTAAAAATTAAGCTTTTTATGACATCATATACATATATATAACAATAACATAATGAAAATCATTTAATTTTTCAGAATTAATAAGGTTAAGGTCTTCCGATTGTCGCATGATGTCATTGGGAGCATTCCGGAATATTTTACTGTCATCGGTTATAACATTAGTGTTATGTGATGAATGATTTTGCCAATATCTCTTGATTTAACTTGTGTTTAACACATTTTAAGCTATATAAAGTGAAACAACACTAATGTTTAACAATTTATAGAGAGTAGTTTAATTTGAAATCGCTGAATTCAATGAAAAACTGATAAAACCGTACATAGGAAAAGTTGACATAGACTACATTTCATATTTTTTTACCTGGCAAGGTAAACATTTCTTTTCAGATTTCGAAGGGGGATATAATGAGTTACAAATGTAACAATTTTCAGTGAGTTTGAACCATTATCTCAAAAGTTATAGACGTTTTATGCTGCTAAACTGTACTTATTCATGGTTGAAAAATTGTATCAAAATGCACTCTAAATGTGATGGCTTTCATACTGGCAAATTAAAATGGCCTTTTAAAATAGATAAAATAAATGATTGCTATTAATTTCTTTAAAAAGTTGCTTGATTGTATAGAAATCAGTAAAAAAAAATAGTAATGTTTGATTGGAGAGCAGTCGTTATAATTGCCCTGATAGTGTACCTGTGTACACTCCTGCAGCATGAACAAGATATATGCAACATACAATGTACCGATATTTAAGTTAAATTTGAATGTTTACATATTAATCTTCTTTAACAAATATTACATGGATTTAACCATAAAAAATCAAGGGTGAAGAAACCTTAATGTTCTGAAGCAAAATTCTGGTGTTTGCCTATTTTTCAACTAAGAAATGTTAAGCGCATACCTGTTCAAGTACACTTTTACGATGACGAATATAATAGTATAAAGAAAACCTGTGCATGGTTATGGTAGATCAACACGTATCAAGATTGAACTGTGAGCTTGATTCTTGTTAGCAATGTTGCCCATGGGCCTCGTCTTTAATACAAAATGTTAGGATAGTTTATTTTTATTAGTAAAGTTGTCTTTATGATATTTTGATGACATTGGTATCTAAAAGGATATACCAATATGTCAGTGTACCACTTTTATGAATCATCTAAAAGTTTATTGAAGAATTTGCGCAGTCACAGTTCCTTTATCCAGTAAATGGTAATATTTTGAACCAATTAGCAAAATCCTAAATATATTCTTTCATATCGATTTTTTTAATTATTTGCCTCGACACATATAACCTTCTTATCTTATATGAATACAAATTACATGTAAAACACATTCATCTCAATATTTATAAACGAACCATACGGTCGACACAATCATATGAAAAGAAAGATAACTCTCTATTACTTGAACGTATGGCTCATGCATGGTGTTCCTATGACTCCAATTTTCAATATCACTATTAATATTTCAAATCTTTGTAAATGAAAATTTAACAATTATGTTTGCTGCGAGGAAAAGGGGGGGGGGGGCTGGTCCCTCCCTGATGCAATTTGTTTTTTAATAGTTAGGTCTAACTTTGCAAAAAAAAAAGAGTGTGTGTGGGGGGGGGGGGGGCTAAGCCCCCCTAGCCCCCCGATTCGGACGCCTATGATGAATACTACAACATGTAATTAACAATGTTTAATTCTCAATGGGTCCATGACAAAATAGTTAATTAGAGACATATGCTTGAGATATATATTTTGAATAATCATATCAAATGAAATAATTTGAACAACTATGAAGCTATGTAAAATATGTATATTGTCCCTGTAATGAAGAATAATGACCCCCGTAGAGTAATGACCGGGGCTCATTTTTCTACGTAGAATAATGACCCCCCCCCCTTGCTGAAGTATAATTGGATTTTTCTGAAGAAAAAAGACCCAGGGTTATTTTTCTTCATGTAAAACGTGAAGAAAAATGACCCCCGTTGAAATATGACCCCCGCTGTAAACAAGAATAGAAATTGGTTACCCCGTATCCAAGATACGACTTTGAAATTACTTGAATTTTCACTCTGTTCAACTTATTTTGAAGTTATAACTGTTTAAAAAGTTATATGTCAAAATTTATTGAACCGAGAGTTATCTTTTAAATAATAGGACCAATGAAACTTAAAGATGGTCAACATTTTTTTAATTTGATCTGCCTTTAATTTTTTGATACCAAAAATATAAAATATATGGTAAAAACAACAATTTTTTTTAATTAAAAGTTTTAATCTTTCCATATTATTGCACGGATCAAGAATTTATTTTTTCAGGGGAGGGGGTCCGATGGATGGTTCGAGGTAATTTAACAGTGAGAATTTCAAAGTTTGAATTTTCCATGGACTCCTCCCCCATCCCTCTCCCCTTGTGCATGATATATTATAAATACAAAGCTCTTCTTCTCACGGAAATAAGCATAGTTTAAAAATGACCATCCAGTTACTGATTAGCGCTTAACATGTCAATTTATAACAATGTTTATATCTCTGATTAAACCGCTGTACCAACTGGTTACGTTCTTTCATGCACCGTAAACAGGTAAAATGCGATAAAAAGCAGCAATCACTATGCAAGAAGTATGCACCATGAGCAACCACCGTTAGTAATGCAAGGTGAGCGATATAGCCCCTGATTTGACGGGAAGTTTTAAAATGAAAGTAGAAGTCACATGACAGTGTTAGTACGAAATTTATTGCTCGGGAATTTATCAAATTAATACATTGGTTAGTTCTGATATGCTGTTGTTGTGGCATGAACAAATTGATCAAGAGCAGTGAACCTGCACTTGTTCAGTATATATATACCGGTACTTTATACATATTCTATGTAAACAGTAACAGCTGCCGTATGCTTTATGTAAAATTCACAGTAGGAATTGTTAGAAAGCATTGCTTGTGTAGCTTTATAAAATAACTTCTATGGGTAAATTGTTATAGCTCATTATGAACAATAATGGATCTATTTTGTTCCTTCAGAAAATAAAACGAAGCAATCAATCCAGTTTCAATTCACTGTTAAAATTAAACACTTTACTGTTTCATTGACACACAGAATACAAGAGAGTACATTGGTTACATTCCATGTCACTGTTTATGCTATGATAAAATGCTTCATTTTTTTGTTCTTTCAGATATGTACACAATGTTCCTACAATGAACATCTCAGTGACTGTACGGAGTTGCCTCCCCTTGGGGGACCCCCAGGGGGATTTTTCTCAGACCGTCGAAGAGGACATGACGGTGGGCTCTTTTATCAGGAAGGTGTGTCGAGATGCAGGAATCAGTATGCGGTCGTCACTGGTGTTGAAGAATTCCAGCAACCAAGAGTTGCGATGGTCTGCCTCGCTGAGAGAAGCCTACGTGATGAGTGGAGCTACATTGATGCTGTATGACACGGGTAAGATTAGGGACCAAATCTCAATGGATTGGAAAATAAGATTAAAATCAAAAGCTAATTTGGGGAAATACATTCCTAATGCTCACTACAATAGTCGCATCCAGTGAGAATTTTCTGCTATATACAGTGAAACTCGTTTAGAACGTACACGGATATAGGGAAGTCTTTTTGAGTCCCCAGTAAAATTCTTACCAAATCTTTCAAAAATTTTACGGGTATAATGAATTCGCATAAAAAAACTAAGTTGCTACAGCACTTTTAAGCAAAATTTTGGCCAAGAGAACTACCTTAGATTACTTAAAAATTTTGAGCAGAGGAGAAGTTTAACTCGTTTTCGCATTTCCGCTCATAGACTTAATATTGAAAGAGGACGATATCAAGACATTCCACGACAAGAAAGATACTGTAATAGATGTAATGTCAAATCAGTGGATGATGAAAAACATTTTTTATTCTCATGTGATCATAATAAGGCATTAAGAGATACTCTGTACAAATTAGCTAATGACTCTTGTAAAAATTTTCAATATATGGACAATAACCAAAAATTTTACTGGCTTATGACAACTGAAGATCTACAAGTACTTGTACAACTCAGTGAAATGATTCTTAAAGGTGGAATATAATGGTTATAGTTATATATACAGATATATTATGCAGTGTATTTACTTTGGTTGGGGGGGGGGGGGGGGTTATGTTATGTATAAGCATACTGGCTTGAACACTTTGAGTACAAGTAGACCAGTCTAATCGACTGTGCAGGCACCGTCCCTTGGTACTCTCTGTTTTCAGGCCACTTTGTTTCTGTATAGCTGTTGTATTCACTGATGTGTAAATCCCATACATATATTTCATTGTATTAATGAAACATTTTGCATATTGTTGCCTGGACATTGTGAGCAGTATTTCATTCATTATTTGTTATAATCATGATATTATTATTATTATTATTTTTTTTAAATGTATATGCCCCCTGAGGGCCCTTGATTGGTGAATAAATAAATATTCATTAAATATTTATATTCATTATAACAAATTTATGGATATAGAGAACTGATTTTTAGAACCGTAGAGATGAATGATAACAAATTTTAACACTTTTATAATGAATTTCTTTACAGTTTAAAAAATTTGCACTACCATTCAACATAATAGTTGAAAGAATTTATTTTCACATGAATTCTTCAATTCACAATCCAATTATCAAAGGTATCAAAAGAATGTTTTTTCATTCTCAGTCTTACCTAGAAAAATTTCAATTTGGTGAAAGAAAACATATATATTATGAATTAGCTATAGTTATTATTACGAATTCATCATACGGATATAACGAATTATGGAGATAACGAATTAAATTTATTTGTTCCTATGACTTCCCTATAACCGAGTTTTACTGTAGTATAATTTCTAAAAAGAAATTTAATTAAGGATGCCGATTTGGGTTGTTTTTTTTCGTTAAAACTACAATTTAGCAAAACTTCAATTTTTAGCAATATGTAATTGACACCAACACTAGTTTATTTGTGAAGTTACAAGAAAATCTTGGTTCTTTTTAGAGGCCATCTCAAAATACAGGTACCTTTACCATAGGAATCAGTGGCGTTGGAAGCAAATTGAAAGGGAGGGGGGGGGAGGGGCTAGACTAATCAAAATCTGAACAAGCAAAAAAAAAATTAAGGGTATTATGATGGTTATGTCTTACTTTACCAAAAAAGTGGGGGGCTAAAAACATGCACAATGAAAACTTTTAAAGTCAGCCCCTTAAAAATAAATGGTTGAGAGGGGGCACTTTTTGCAAACAATATAGTACCTTCCATGGCAATTATAGGAAATAAAAGGGATTTTGAGGAGGGGGCACTTTTTAGCAAGCAATTGAATATCTTCCATGGCAATACTGTAGTAGAATCTCTCTCTCTCCCCCCCCCCCCCCCCCCACCCCCCACACCCTTACATACACCTATGACTTTACCCTAATATTTTGTGAACGTATGTTAAAACACCCTATTTCATTGATGCTATGGGCCAGATCATTATAATCAATGACCATTGGTATTCATGTATTTCTTTTATTCAAAAGGTAACAACTCAGATGTTACATGATTGTGTATGTCTTCCATACCTTTCTTATTGACAATATCAAAACACAAATGGAAAGGCTGTAGCAAACTTGATACACAGCAGTTTGCTGGACAGTGAGTGGTGTACTATGGGTCACAAGATATTTTGTATTTTGTTTTATCTTGATGAGCACTGCGTGGAATCATTAGATTTTGCAAAGGACAAATTTTGTGGATTGTCAATTTTTTTCATGTTCATGGAATTTAAAATCGTGGATATACTTGTCTAATCCAAAATAATACTGTTTTTCATAAACTCGAGGAAAGTTTATTCATGAGTGAGAGAAAACATGAAATCCACAAAAATTGAGCCCCCACAAATTTGAAAAATTCCACAGCTGTTGTAATGTCTAATTTGTTGGTGATTTACCGGTATTTAAATTTTGTATCAGGGAGTATTGTGTTAACATGGATGACTTAAACTGTAACATATGTTGGTTTAGGTGCAGATGTGGTGTGGTTTTGTGCTTCAGAAGATGATTTTGAGCTACGACTGAGATAATGAACTGTAACATGTCCAGGGTTTAGGTGTTGTGTTTTTGTGTTTCAGAGGATGATGTTGACCTTCAGACCAAGATAATGAACTGTAACGTGTGGTGGTATATCTCGGGAGCATGCCTAGTGATTGGACTAATTGGACTGGTGGTCATCAATGTCTTGCACCATAAGGACGGGGAACCAGATTACAGTGTTGGTCAATTTCTGTCTCCTTCTTAATGATAAATTATTACGTACAGCTCTAGAATTCAATGATTATGTTTGAAGAAAAAGAAAAATTTAAGATAGATATGCTTTGCCACAATGATTTTTTTATGAAATTAATTTGGAAATGTTAATATTAATATTAATTTGCAAGCCATAATTTAAGGTGGCTCTATACACCCACAGTTTATTCCAATTTTCAATAGAAGACCACAAAACATATACTTATCAAATATTAAAATGACGATAGGGATACAATAGGTATTTTAAAAGAATTTTTTAATGATTTTTCGTGTTTTTGTAAAATATTTTTTAAAAAGACAGCTATCAACAAATTGAGAGAAATTATTTTGTCATATGATGGATATTTCCTTCAGACACATTAAAAAAATATAACACTTCTTAACATTCAAAAATGTTATTATTGCAATTTTTTTTAGTATTTCCCCAAAACATATTTTTTCATATTTTCTTACTCTGTTGACAAATCATCTGAAAAAGTTGCTTGATGTTATAAGAAAATGTATTTTAATAAATGTGAAATAAAAAATTGAATGAAAACAATTGCAAATAAACACAAAAAATATTTTAAATTTTATTTGGTATGAAAGTTCCTCATGTAAGGGTTATCGTTCCTAAGTCCCAAGGCCCAAACACCTTGGGGACTTTTCATTTCTGAGTTGAAGAAAATTTCCTAAATATAATGTTGGAATGATAAATACATGCATATTTCATCATAGACTTTGCCCTGTATAAGTGAATATATTCGCTTTAGTGCAAAACTAAGTCAAATAAATAAAGGGGAACATTGACTAGGCTAATAGGATTTATGTATCCCAAACTGAGAGAAATTCAAAGCAACCCTCTCATCCCCGTTAGGTGTCGATATTAATGTGCATTAAAGTATATTATAATTGAAATATGTTCACCTGTTTAGAATTTTCTTTCACGGTATTCAACCAAAAAATACGTTTTAGAAATTTTTGGAAAGTTAAAAAAATTATTGTTCTCAACGGGAATCGAACTCATGACCTACTGGTTTGTAGTGAACCAACTAACCCACTGCGCTACGGTGTAACATATCGATGATGCTAAAGAAACTCTTTAAAAATTTATACTTGATTTTATTGTTTATTTCGATAAATAATACCACACAACGTGAAGGTGTCACATACCACATTACTTGTAAGTAATGAATTTTCCAATTATCAAATTAAATCTATCCATTTAACAAATTTTTCAAAATAGCGGTTCCCATACAATTCACCTCAGTTTAAATCAGCCAGTACCGGTAATGCATGTTTCAAGATTTACTTTTTTGCGTACTGCGTCATCAAAAAGTGGTGTATAGAGCCACCTTAAAGCATATTTCTTCGTGCTGCAGTTTATTTGGTACATAAGCCTGATAAAGAATAATTATTTTAATTTTCTTAAATTTGATATTTTCAACTTCATAACTAGAAATTGAGGTACTTTAGATTCCTAATTAGATACAAGATTTTTATATTAAAAAAAAAAACTTAAATTTTTTTGACTGATGTTAACTATATAAAAATTATAAAAGTTTGGCACTTGCTATTTGAAATCTTCATAATCGATTTGATACAAAACAGCAGGTGGATATGCAGAATTAAGAACTTGCACGAAATACAGAAACTACAGTATTAATGTGAAGCATACCTTAAATAAGACTTAATTTACATGTCCTTACCTATCAAAACAGATTTTTTGATTTGTCTTTCTCTATGAAGCGTATAGAATACAAAGCATATATTTATATGCGTGTATTTTATGAAGCGTACAGAATACAAAGTATATATTTATATGCATGTATATTATGAAGCGTACAGAATACAAAGTATATATTTATATGCATGTATATTATGAAGCGTACAGAATACAAAGTATATATTTATATGCATGTATATTATGAAGCGTACAGAATACAAAGTATATATTTATATGCATGTATATTATGAAGCGTACAGAATACAAAGTATATATTTATATGCATGTATATTATGAAGCGTACAGAATACAAAGTATATATTTATATGCATGTATATTATGAAGCGTACAGAATACAAAGTATATATTTATATGCATGTATATTATGAAGCGTACAGAATACAAAGCATATATTTATATGCATGTATATTATGAAGCTTGCAGAATACAAAGCATATATTTATATGCATGTATATTATGAAGCGTACAGAATACAAAGCATATATTTATATGCATGTATATTATGAAGCGTACAGAATACAAAGTATATATTTATATGCATGTATATTATGAAGCGTACAGAATACAAAGTATATATTTATATGCATGTATATTATGAAGCGTACAGAATACAAAGTATATATTTATATGCATGTATATTATGAAGCATACAGAATACAAAGCATATATTTATATGCATGTATATTATGAAGCATACAGAATACAAAGTATATATTTATATGCATGTATATTATGAAGCTTACAGAATACAAATCATATATTTATATGCATGTATATTATGAAGCTTGCAGAATACAAAGCATATATTTATATGTATGTATATTATGAAGCTTGCAGAATACAAAGCATATATTTATATGCATGTGTATTATGAAGCCAACATTAATCTTTCTTTGTTTCACTATCTTTACCAGTGATCTCCCTTTGTCTTTCAGTATGGCGTCGTGCTAGATGCTGGGTCCTCACATACAGAGTTGTTTGTGTACAAGTGGAATACTAATTGTCACCACGAGACTGCCTTAGCCAATCAGATTCACTCCTGCAGAGTATCAGGTACAGAGGAAAAATAACCCTTTTATGATAACTGCTCTTCTGCATGACAAATTGATATAGTTTAGTGAAGTTTTAGTTGATAGATAATTAAATAAGGTTAAAGGGACTTGGACACGATTTGACATAAAATTTTCAAATTTTAAATTTCCATTTTCAATGTTTATACTGATAAATATAGAAGTTTATAATGCTGTGTCAAAATTTGAAAGTAAAATATCATGTTATAAGCAAGATACAGAGTTCATAATTCTTTGTTTTGTAAACAAAGCTTGAATATTGTCATTTTTTACATATGTGTTGTATTGGTGTAAGTTTTAATCAAATGTATCTTTCTTTTGTTGATAATAGTATTTATGGAGATATTGAATTAGTTTAAATTGTTTTTTACATGTCATTTTGTCCAAAAAATGGTGATTTTCTACATTTCATTTTTTGTAAACAACTATGAGACTCGAGCTTTGTTTACATAACAATTAATTCATACCTCTGTATTTCGCTTGTAACTTGATCTTAACATTCAATATTTTGGTCAGTCATTTAAAATGCACCAGCAAACCATTTTATACATAAAAAATGAAAATAAAATTTTTGATCTCAAATCGTGTCCAAGTCCCTTTAAACACAATTGTAATAAATGTAGATTTATGGAGCTTTTAAAGAAGATTAAAGACATGTATAAAATCATGAAATTTTATATGATAAATAGGACTATGATTTTATTTAGGAAATTTGCATGCAAAACAATTGCACAATTTTAAACTGATTATACAATGTTTCCAATCATTGGTACATGTATTTGATGTACAGCAAGAATTATGTTTAAAAGACCTATCGAAAAACTGATAAAATGGAGAAAGAGAGATATGTTAGTAATTTAAACCAATGTTTACAGGGCCTGGGATATCAAGTTATGAGAGTGACCCCCCAGCATTGAGGTCTAATTTGGAGGTTTGTCTGAGAGAGGCTGAGGGGGTGGTTCCAGATGACAAACAAGGCGGAACACCTGTGTATCTAGGGGCAACAGCAGGAATGAGGCTTATTCAGTAAGTTCATTCTGAGTTTTTATTATAATAAATCATTTTTAGTACATATATTTATCCCTAAAAAAAAGAATTTGCAAGAGGCAACAGCTTTCCCTTTGGCCACATCAATATATTTTCTTGTTTGTCGGACCCAGAGCACTCGTATTATAATAAAACTGAAATAATAACAAAAAATATCATTAGTTTCCGGCATCCATTAAATTAAATTTTTTATGTTCTTTTTCCGCTCTATTTTTCGTATTTTAAATACCGGTAGTTTTAATTTATAAATCAGAAACAAGTAGAAAATAATATAACTGTCTGTGTAGTGATGGTGTTATTGTAGATAACGACAACAACACCAATGTAGGGTTCTCTATTATGACTTTATATTATATAAGCTCTGAAATATTTAACAATACATGTATCACAATAAGTAATTTATCAATATCACATCATCATAAAAATAAAATAGATCACACATAATATATCATTGCATTGTATAAAAATCAAAACATCCATTTCATGACTTTGCCAAGCACAGTTTACAAGCAAGAGTTATTCCCCTTATCGCAGTGCTAACTAATATATTTAGAGTTTAAAGAGATTTAAAGAGTTCAATAATATTTATCCTGTGTAATTAATAATTATACCCCCCGCAAACGAAGTTTGGGGGGGTATATAGGAATCACCTTGTCCATCCGTCCGTCTGTCTGTGCATTCGTGTCCGGTCCATATCTTTCTTATGGAGAAACATTGGAAGTTCTTACTTCACACAAAGATTGCTTATGACCAAAGGGTGTGTCATGACCTTGACTTAAGGTCATTTGGGCAAGGTCAAGGTCACTGGCAGAATAAAATGCAAAATTCGTGTCTGGTCCATGTCTTTCTTATGGAGAAACATTGGAAGTTCTTATTTCACACAAAGATTGCTTATGACCTAAGGGTGTGTCATGACCTTGACCTAAGGTCATTTGGGGAAGGTCAAGGTCACTGACAGAAAGTGTTAAATTCATGTCCAGTCCTTATCTTTCTTTTTGACAAATATTGAAGTTTTTAATTCACATAAAGCTTGCTTATCACCTGAGGGTGTGTCATGACCTTGACCCAAGGTCAATTGAGGAAGTTCAAGGTTATTGTTTCAAAAATGCTTAATTCCTATCTGTCTCATGTCTTGTATTAATGGAAATATTAGAAGCTAATAAATTTGACACAAAGCTTGCTTGTCTCAGGCCACATAACATTAATTTTAGAGTCTCATCCCCGTCTCTCCGAAAATGGCCTGGCCCGAGGAAATTTTTTTCTGGAAAAAAAAATGTATGGATAAAAAATTTCGGAAAAAATCGGGCTCAGTATACCAATAATTAAAAATGTTTAAATATTAAATGGCTGCTTGACAGGTGGATTTCGTTTAATTTGAGTCATGGTTGCTAACGTAAGGTTGCAAATGTCCTCATGCATTAACAGTTACCTTAAAATAAAATGGATTTAAAGGATGGAAATTGGTTTGTTTACTCATATTAGCATTTAATTAACAGTTTTAAAAAATAGAGCAGTTGTTATTTATAGAAAATGAACCGTGAAATAGTTTCATCCAATATTTTCTATACTAGCAAAATACATGTACATGTGTTATGTTTTTTTTCTTAGCGGGGGGTATCAATTGTGAGCTTGCTCACAGTACCTTTAGTTTATATAGTTATCAATGTTTGATAAATAAAACATATTAAACTTAACTTAGGCAATAAGTATCAAATCTGATATTTATATACCGTATATGCATACCTATGTGTGACACAAAGCCTAATTGATCTGCATCTGCATGATCCTTTTATATTCTTCAGGTATGGAATAGTCTATAGATTTCTTCTCGGTCTTAAGATAAACACATCTGGTCAGTATGAAGATCAGATCAAAAAAGACAAAACAAAGAGGGGGAATTTAAAGGACCAATGAAATAGAGAATTCAAAAATAGAATTGACCATGTGATATATAATTAACTAAAACAGGTTTACACTGACCATAATGACCATTGTGATGTCATACTATATAAATAACTATGTAGCTATTTACATACTGTTAGGTTTTACACAAAATTGTTTATATTGACAACTTTTATAGTAAATACTGTAAACTTATAATTATATGGAACTATTAATTAATAATTTCATGTTAATGAAATTATGACTTAATTTATATGAAATATCACCCAATCACATCTGCACAAATTTATTTATGTACTAAACTTTTGCCTACAATTAAAAATAATTTTATTAATCTAATTTCTCGCCCGCTCTTCCTTTTTTTCATTGGATGTCCGACAAACAAGAAATTATGTAAGTGTGGCCTTATGAACTTTTTCATAAATATACAAAAATACTGGTAAATGTCAACCTTAAAGATATGCAAAGGATATCATTCCAAGAGAATCTAAACCAATAGTTTGCTTACTTGAAACCATGCAATGCTACTGCTGACCAATCTATTACCTGCAAGTGGCAAGAAACATTTTTGTGAGTGGCCAGAAAAGTTATGATTGAACTCTTACATTTTACCTCTTCATTTGTTTGGCTCAGGAAGATCAGCAAAAACAAGTACACAAGTCCCTGTATTTGATAGGCATTGTTAATCAAATCTGTCATCTTCATATTTTTCAGGGCAGTGAATTCTACAATATCTGACGCAATTATGAATGTGGTCAGGGATGCTTTGGGATCTACAAAATTCCATTTCTGGAATCCCAAGGTCCAGGCTCGAATCCTGTCCGGTTCAGAGGAGGGACTGTTTTCCTGGATCACAGTCAACTACGTGTCTGGAAAGTTTGGTGTGGTATGTCAAAAATTTAAAAGCCCCCCCCAAAAAAAATTACTTTGGAATTTTAAAAAATTGAGATTAACAACAAAAACTGACTAAGGTGTCTCACTTTTCCTTTTAATTTTCAATAAAAATACTAAACAAACTGATTAATATCTTTAATATTTCATATTTAAAGGGTGGGGGAGGGGCTGGGGTTAAAATTGTGGTACCTCTTACCCATGATTTTATGTCCACATACATAATGTCCCACTGTTTTTACATTTGATATGAAGAGCTTTTCAAGGAAACCATAAATGCATAAAGAAACTTACTTTGATATATTTATATTATTTAAAGTTTTGTAGTTAAATTAACCAAGGAATACAAAACTAACGTTAGCCAAAAAATTAATATTGCCAGAACAGAATAATTATAAACTAAATCTCATTTATTATGCAAAATAACCTTTCATGGCGAAAAAATTTAATGTGGCTTTCTTATACAGATCCCACCACATGAGGTGAAGCGGTCCCGACGTGCCTTGTCAGAGGCGGGGGAGAGTACTGTGGGGGCGTTAGACATGGGCGGGGCATCCACTCAGATAACCTTCTACCCCGGACTGTCCAGCTCCATGCCAGAGAATTTCACTGGGAACGCAGTGCTTTATGAGAAGAATTATACTGTGTATACACACAGCTTCTTGTGTTACGGCATCAATGAAATTACACGGAAATACGAAGCATTGCTTGTCAAAGTAAGACTTACCGGTATTATCTTTGTCACTTATCAGATTAAACAATTTTTTTTGGTCGCCAATCCTCAGCACTGTTTGATATCTTTAAAGATTTTGGAAATCGTTTGTCCATATGATAGATTTATCTTGTACATCGTATATGGTAAATTTAAATGAATCTTTAAGAGTTAATGGATTTTCAAAATAGTATTTGGCTAGCTTTTTTGCACAGATCATTTTTTCATATACATGTATTTCCCATTCTTATTCAGCTGTGTAAAAAATTTTATACCTTTATAAAATCTCTATATATCATTATAATATTTCATTTTATTTCTATTTATATATAACTTATGTAAAATGAGAATAATAAAAACTCTTTGAGGCTGAGGATTGGAGATTCTTTGGACACCTGTTTTATATCAGATTAATACAATGTGATATCCAAGTACTGAATGATACCGAATTTGTAATAAGACAGCTGCCTTGTGTCATTTTTCAGCAACAAAACTTTACTTTGAATGTGAGTGATCCCTGTGGTCCCCTGGGTAGTGTAATTGAGGAACCGTACATGGATGTGTTTGAAGCCCCCTGTACCAAGGGCTCATCTACTTCACCAATATCCAAGGTCAGGATTTTTGTTCCACATATAACTATTCACTTGGTCAAAAATATCATACAATAATAAGTTGGTTCAGGAGGTTTTAATTTAGCCAGTTTGTTGTGCATTCAAATTTCTGGGATCATAACAAATTTTATTTAAGTACATTATACTACATTTCATGTTCAGATGTAGGACGCACCAAGAACCAGACTTGATTTTGTGCTTTGATTTATTATTGATAGAACCAGACTTGTGATTTTACTCATTGAACCAAATTTGATTTTGTGCTATGATTTACTTATAGAACCAGACTTGATTTTGTGCTATGATTTATTTATAGAACCAGACTTGATTTTGTGCTATGATTTATTTATAGAACCAGACTTGATTTTATGCTATGATTTATTTATAGAACCAGACTTGATTTTGTGCTATGATTTTTTTAAACCAGACTTTCACATTCCATGGGACAGGTAACTCCACCCAGTGTGCTCTGACTGTGCACCAGTTGTTCCAATTCAACCAAACCTGTCCATACAGCAGCTGTTCCTTTAATGGAGTCTACCAACCCAAACTCCACGGAGAGTACTATGTAGGTCTTTCTAACTTATATCATTATCTCATTATTTTGAAAAAAGCTAGCTGTGAACAAATCGAAGACTGCCATGAAATCTGTAACTTCAATAACAATGAACAATTATAGTTTGCCTGTCTACCTGTTCAAAGAGAAAGTGGGATTGCATCAAAAGTTATGCATTAGCTAATATTTACATTCAGTGTATATTTCCCCTTATGTTTGCAATTGAAATCTGTGATGTTCAATTTCGGAATCCTATGAATACCCTTTGCTAATTCTGCACCATGAGCTCAAATATAAACGTCATCCAAGTTTTCAGTATATTTATTTTTGTAAGATTAAATGAAACCTTAAACCTAACATAACAAAATTGATATTTACTGATATGTGATATACAATATATGATATGTACTGTGCTAACATGTGGTTATCAATTTGTCTGACAGCTTGGTATGTTATAGAACAGGCGACATCTAAAAATAAGCATTCAATGCTTAAATGAAACATCCACACTTTTTAAAATATAGTAGCCTTTTCAATAACATGTACAAAAGATGTTTGTGTATTTGACTCTTTTTTCCCATTGGAAGGCGTTCTCCAACTTTTTCTTTGAGATGGACTTCCTGGACACAACCCGTTCCAACAATCTCTCCGAATTCCAGTCCGCTCTATCCAGTGTGTGTCACATGACCTGGGAACAGGTAGAAAACATTATGCTTTGTTTATAAAGCTAAAACGGGTTTCTAAAAGGAAATATTTAATAATGCTTCACCAGAATCAAAACAGAATCACCACAATGTTAGTGGGTTTTATAGTTTTATAAAAGAACTATTCCTGTAACTAACAACAGTACTTCATGTATGTATAATTCCATATTATGTCTAAGAGAAAAAAATATGGTAAATGATTTTTCAACTCTTTATAAAGCTGATGAAATTATTGACAATATTAAAATTCTTTGCTATCTTTTGCACAGAAGAGTTAGGTTTATCCCTATACCTATACCTATACAATGTCAGTTTGTCCAAAAATGTTTGAAAATGTTTTAGTTGTCTTGAATCTGTTACAAAAAATAGATTGTATTAGTGTGTGATTGACATTATCAAGAGCATATCAATTGAAAAGTTTCTTTGATTTTTCTCTTAACTTTAAACAGAATTCAAGGAGATAATTAAGGTGGTATGGGACACCTGTCAATATTAATGTGATTAAAAGTAGACCAAAACGTTTTTTGATTCAAATTTTACATTTTAAATGATGTAAAAAGAAATATTTTTAAAAAATTTTGGAAAGGTAAAAATTTTAAAATTTCCAGCGGGATTTGAACTCATGACTTGCACGCTGTATGTTAACAATATTTGGAAAGAAAATATCTATGACATTACACTTGATTTTATTGTTTATTTTGATAAATAGTGCATCACAATACGGAAGTGTCCCATGCCACCTTAGCTAATGTATGATTTAAATGAAATGATTTTTTTCTGTTAGCTAAAAGAGAAGTATGTCAACACTTCGACCAAGTTCCTCCCGTGGTACTGCTTCCGAGGGACCTACATGGAGATGCTACTCCTGGACGCCTACAAGTTTGATGATAACTCATGGAAAAATCTCCACTTTATTGATGTGGTAAGTCGTCAGTGTCTGCACAAAATATTTGCCCACCCCCAAGAATTTTGTCTATGCCAGAGACATATGCCATTGCATCTTGCAATAGTTTTGATGATAAGATCTAATAGAAGACAAGGAGCTGTATAAACACTCAAGATCAGCTTTCGCTGCGGTCTCTTTGTCAGAAGCCTATGGTCAGTCCTGTCTCACTGTGCAAGACTGAATGGGGGTTTTATTGATGAATTGCACCTGTCCAAATTGTTGTTCTGTTATTTCATGTTATTGTATGAAAGATGTTGAGTTAGTATTGCTCTGAATGTTTACAGGTAAACGGCACAGAGATTGGCTGGAGCCTGGGATTTATGATCGACTCCAGCTCAGAGTTACCACAGAGTAAGAGAGAATACTATATGACTAACCTCGCCTTTGCTTTGATGATGACCCTCTTCATCCTCTTCATCCTCATCTCAGTGGGCTTCGCTTGTCATGCTGTCAAGTTCCAACGAAGAAAACAAAAAGGAAAGTTATATCAGACTGCCCCAAAATCAGATGGATATGGCGCAATCCAATGAACGTCCAAGTTCAGAACAGAGAATGTCCAGTGAGATGTCTCCTCCAAATTCAGACATTTTTGTAAAATAATGTTCAGTGAAATACTGATTACCTCCAGAAGTGGTATTTGCCAAAAATTAAATCTGTTAAAATTATATCACTCGAAACCAGATACCAGTGAATAATGAATCAGTACATAACATGGTGCAGCAGTTTGTTTACAGTAATATTAATGGTTGTATTGAGAGAGAGAGAGAGAGAGAGAGAGAGAGAGATTCATTTTTTTGGCTTTATAAGGAAATGTGTATTAGGAGTGTAATATATTCATTTACATGTTAATTATATTTATATAAATCTGCAGCATGTAAAAAGGTTTTTTCTCTATTAAATGATGTTTGATTTTCTATTTGTCTTTTTTGTATTTGATAGAAATCAATTCTAATGAATCAAATTTCAGTTTAAAACCTATTGATCTCATTCTTTAAACATGAATATTGTTGGAATACATGTAATTACACAATGAACACAAATGAACATACAATTATATAATAAGATGAAACAATGCGGGATATAATTAATAAATTTACCTGACCTCCCTTAACCCAAAAATCCCTTTTGCAACCAACACATTTTTTCAGTAAAAAAAGAAAACAACCCCCCCCCCCCCCAAAAAAAAAAAAACAAAATAAAAAAGCACTACTAAATATTATTTTGTCAAAATAAAGATCTATTTATAATATCAGTCGTCAACTTGCGAGATCTATTGATGTGTTGAATTGAGTTATCTTTCTTTGACTTCAAATAAGATCTAGTCGCTGAGATCCCAGGGCTTCTGAGACATCCTAAAATTGCCTTTAGACTGTCATCGCTGTTTTGTTTTCAAACAAAAAGAAATTTCTATTAACAGGACAGAAGTTTATATATATTATATGTTATAGGAAAGATGCGATACGTCAGGGACGTATATATTATACTGTTATATATGTCTCTGGATACGTGTTCTATAAGAACGTTTCAATGGATTCAAGTGTTGCCTTCTGTTACCATCGATGTGTGCTTGTTCTTGCTTACTGAGAGTTGAAAGCAGATTGGGAATTCTTGCAGGGATCCAATTACATGTAATTGGAATGGCATTACATATTTCATTAAAAATAATTCTCCCTTGTGGAGATTTGTTTGGATTTTTTCTTTTTGAGTTTATTGTTTTTCCTGATTATTATCTTTTGAAGTATATGAACAATTATACATTTTTATTTTGATAAATTAACTGAAAAAAGTGGGGAGGAGAACAAAATCCAAAATAATTCAATTTTTTGTATACGGAAATTTAGGAAAAATGTTTGCTGCGAGAAAAAGTAGGGGGAAGGGAGTAACCCCGCCCTCCCCCAACTGCTACGTGCCTGTTGTTTGCAGTTAATTAAAAAAAAATTGGAGTTATGATAAAAAGAAAACCTTAATGTAGATCCTCTTAAAGCTTTGTTAACAGTTTTCGACAGACAGTATACATAAACTGACATGTATTATAGTATGGGTTTATAGAAGAATGTTTATGTTGTGTTAGTAGTAGCTAAAACCAGGCGAAAATTCTACGTTTAAACCCCGATAACTGATAGCAATTTGAATATCAACATCATTTTTTTTCCAAACTATTTCATGCATGCTAATTTAATGAAATATGAGAAATATCACAAATTAAATATTTATTGGCTTAATTTCTATTTCATTAGAAACCTGAGTATAACAGTCAAATTCAAAAATATTTCTGAATAAAATATATATTTTAAAAAAATCAAAAACTTCAAAATCCCCTTGGAAAGGAAATGTTTTAGATTAAAATAAGATACGTTTAACATGTTATACAAAATTTTTTATATAGATTAGATTTAGAGTTTCTGGGTAATCTAATGGAGGAACTAACCCCCCCCCCCCCCCCCCCCCCGGTCCACAAAGTAATATCAGACCAATTAGTTTTTCACATACCATCTAAATTAGGAAGGCTCGGTCTTCAACAAATTAACCACCAGATCTTAACTTAGCTATAAACTATTATTTAGAAAAGAAAAAGTCCATATATTTCAATTTTGAAATTTTAATATTTTGCTATATCTTTGTAAAGGGTTCTCCTTCTTAAGGAGATTAATAAAGTTTAAAAATGGCCACGACCATCAAGCCATTTTAAACAGTTTTAGGGTATTTCGTCGGTATTTACATCGGTAACATGCAAAACTTGACTTTAAATATACACCCTCTTTATAATGTTTCAAGCATACGCAATGCTCGTAGCCAGTTTTTTAAAGCAGTCTAGGTAAAAAAAATTTTTATTAAGATTGTGCGATTCTTATGATAAGTAGGAAAATAGTTTATGTTTCTAAACTTCACGTGTTGCAATATGTTTATATGAGCAGAGAGTAAAATACATGTACCACCAAGAGGTGAAAAATGATTAAGTAGCAACAGACCAGTTAATTGAAAACTAAAAAAAAAAATATTTCGGTTCAAATGTGAAGAAGTTGTATGAAGGTGGATTCTGTTATTGAATAAAACAACATTCTAAAATGTTCAATATATTTTATACAAAAAGAACTTTGCCGTTAATTTACACACAATGTTTGACTATTTACAGCTTTCGTTAATATATAAGCACTGACAAATGACTACTTATAGTTTGGGATAAGAAAGGCAATTCAATTGCGTGCAATATTATACCTTTTCCAAAAGTTTATAACAACTAATATATTACAAGTAAATAGAGGGAAATGCCACTTGTACCATTTGCACACAATGCTTGTGACTTTACATAATTACAAAACCAATAATATACTATAGTATAATAATATATACCATGATAATAAGATATCCATGGAATTTACACGCAATGTTTTAGTTTTAGCATTGACATAACCCCTTAGATATCATATAGAAAGAATCATACATTGTTCATTTCTTTTTTACAACATTTACATGTGATGCTTAATTGATAAATTTTGTATATACAGAAAAAATGCCGTTTTCTTACAATGTTTGACTTTTTACAACTTCTACATTTCCCCTTATATTTCAAAGTTCACATAAAATCTTTTTCTTTTTTTTTCAACTTACATTACATAATCTTAAATAATTATCTTGACATATTTATGTATGGTGTTTAACATAATTATATAGAAGACACTATATTGAATGTATGGAAACATACATAATTATACATATATATATACATATATACTATTTAATTGTTCATGTCTGTCATAGTTCTTTAAATCATCCAGCTCTTTCCCTCTTGTATATGTTTATTGAATGTTTTATGTTCATTGGATGTTGTATGTCAACAGTCTTCATGTTGCCCCTTGAGGGCCCTTAATTGGTTAATAAAGAAATTGAAATTGAAAATATAATGTAGGAAAAAGATTTTTTAAAACTTTTTATAACACTTTCTGGTGGAAAATTCACTGTCGCATTGCCTTCATAGCCGGATGGGGCTACTCCATTGTACATCCATTAAATCCACACGGAGGCAACGTGGGTAAAAGTTAACCATTAGAAAGAGATGGGCTACTCCATTGTACGTCAGAAAGGGAGGGGGCTACTCCCTTACACACGTCCATAAAATCCACACGGAGGCAAAGTGGGTAAAAGTTAACCATCGGATCATCCTCTTCTTTTTAGATATGGCGTATTTAGCTTTAATCTACCATTTAATCAAGAAAAATCCTTAAAATTTAGCTTTGAAATTTGAATACTGTACTATAGCCTACCGGTATATTTATAGAGAGCTTCTTTTTAAGAAGATTAATATAGTGTAAAAATGGCTACGCCCATCCTGCTCTCTTAATGTGTAAATGTTTCTTTCATATACAGATATTCAACGATATTGTAGGTCTAATGACATAATAACTACTTTACAAATATAAGTTATTATTAAATTAATTTATTAATTGTATATGTATTGCAATATTTATGTATCATTATAAATACATCAATCATATTTATAGATTATAAGTCATTATATATTGACGCTAGTTTGGAACTGTTTTATGCGAAATGTTCATTAATTTGAGATTTTAAAAGAGATTCTTAATTTGTATTGTAATGACCTTATCGCTTTCCGATGTAAAAACGAATCACGACAGTTTGTTGAATAAATCAGGGTTTATTTCGGGAATGGTCTACAAAAATTGAAATTAATAACACCATAAAACGTTTTTAGTACCCTGATCATCCTGCATCCTCTTTCCGTTTTCGTGATCCGATCCCGATCTATTTGATGGCGCAGATGGGGCCCGCTATATTTGGGCATAACTTATCAGCTGACTGTCACGAGTAATTGGTCGCGCTGCATGGAGTAGATTCGGAGGTGACATCCATTTTATTCGTTCCGTCGTTACTTCTGTGTAATTCAGGTCTTTTAGGGTAATTACCCGTCATTGGTCGCCGCCCTGGACACCTGGAACCGGAAATAATGGTTCTCAGTTCTTCTCCATTGTCTTTTACAAATCAAATCTTAAAATATTGTTCTTTTTGTTATACAAATTATGTTGTAATTTATGATTTGATCTTTTATGATCTTGAAATTTTAATTGGTTGTAAGACTTGTACTCGATCTAAGGAGGCTGGATGGCCAACAAAATAACCCTCAGATCTACCGAACATTTTGAGACATGATTTGTTTAGCTATACTCTATTTTCAAGTAAAGAAAAAATCCCTGTCCAATTAAAACTGTTAAATCCACATATTTCACCTTTTGAGTAAAGGTATTTTCCTATATTTTTATATAGAGCTCTCCCTCTAAAGGAGATCAAATACAACTATACGGCCGTCGGGCCCTCTTAAATATATTTCACAGTAAAGAAACATTGAGAATAGAAGATGTCTTGAAGAAAGTTTTGTGAACGAGAGCCTTTAATTTGTATTGCAGGTGAAATATGATATGATATGGCAAATCTACTTGTCTATGACCTGCGTATAATAAGTGTTATATAATTGTAAATTTGAAAGGCTTGTTAATTTGATGTACTATATGACACCCGATGAATTAACGATAGCTAGCCGCAGGGTTGACCTCTTGTCCACCAGTAATGTAATTACACATCAGCGACCCCTAGGGATGCTGACCACTGGAGACGTGAGTCCCGATCACACATACACACAGCGGCAGGGGGTGGACATTCATGTCCAGATCTGGAAGATGTCACGGGGACAGGTCATCCCGCTAATGTACACACAGGGAGTTCTCTAATTCTGTGCGACGGTCTGTGGGAGTACAGAACAATAAAGTTACGTGTATATATCATTCATTGTCATTGTTTGTTCCACCCCGAATCTAATTGTGTCTTATTCAAACATGTATAAAAAAGTATTTAAAAGATTGTATTAAAATTGAATTTCATAATATGGCTCAACATCCTGGTTTGACGTTTGTTAGTGCCGTTAATGTTCTACATACAACAGAATTATGGCACAGTTCAATAGGAAATGACGTATTTTAATATCCCTAGATCGATCATTTTCTGCAAGTTTAATTGAAAGTCGGTGATGTGTCAATACAAATCTTTACTTTTATTTTCTTACACCTTCCTTAGCCTTACATCGCCTTTGTCTCAAGACGCACCTGTTGTCTTTTATCATGGTAAGTGAATTGAACGTCGGTATATTATTCTTAAATGAAATAATTGTGATGTAATACATTATATTGAATAAACAATATTTACTCTCTTTCTTTACGTGTAATACAGTAAATCCTGCATTGTACAGACACCTGCTAACCTCTCTATAGTGTAACTTTGTATTTGTTTGTTTCTTGTTTCTGCTTTTGTTGAATTTTTTTTTTTTACTTTTTACGACTTACTCTTATCTTTTTATGGAATGATATTTTTGAAATGTTTTAATTTGTATAAGATATACTTGTATGCGCGCAAAATAAATATACCGGAGAATTGAGCTCGTTTAAATAGCGACGATTTACTGAAGCTGAATATATACTTTGATCGAAATAAAATGTAGTTAGTGGATAGTTTTAAAATTCATTGTTGAACTTATTTGGTAATTATTCCTGTAGATATGAATGAAGGATGATGTTTAATTTGTATGGTCCCTGTCCAATTAAAAATGTTTTTTTATTTATAGATTTTCAATTATAATTTGACTGTACAACGTGAATGATTGATTGACTAATAATTCAGCTGCTATTAAAGAGAACATATGTTATATTGAAAACTTCGAGTTAACACGTAAAACTATCCCAGTCAATTAAAAACAAAGAGGAAAATCTTAATCTTCCTCTGCTTAATAACAAAGAAATACACAAAATATCATTATTGATATTGGTCTTTTTAATGTATAATTCTTATCATTGAAAAGTCTGTATTTCTTTATGGATCAAACAATATTTTACCTAGTTTGGTTAGCAAACGATGGAATTCTCTCTGTTGGGACACTGAGTCATTATACGTAGATGTATGTACATACATGATATTATTTTAGAGTCATAATTCAAATTCACGCACCTGTTTAATGATTTCTGACACATTTTATTTTATTCTGATTAGAAATCTAAAAATGAATACGGTCTTGCAAAACTTCATATAGAAAATGACCCATAAATTTGAATATTTATTATATATTATTAATACATAGTAATTAGTCAGCAAAACAGACAGAAAATAGTATCTATATAAGAAAAATAATGATATATATGTACGATATGTATTATAAACATGATGCATAAAATTATCTTCGTTGCTGAGAACGTTGCAGTTATCTTTTATAGATTGATCAAAGAATACATGTATATTTTTTTCATATAAAAAATGTTGCATCAAATATTATCATTCAGAAATATATTTTTATATCAAATTGAATCAGACTGTGAAATTTGTTTCTGGCTATAATTACAAGCAGAGAAAAAGTTTATTCTTACGAGATTAATTAAAAAATGAAATTAGCATGAAGATATATACATGTACATGTATTATGTTTTAATTAATTAATAGGAAATTGAAATTGCAAAATATGATAAGAAATAGATTTTTCAATGCTTCTTATAAGATTAAAACTACATCGAGATTTATACACGAATTAACAAAATATCAAAAAAGTTTTCCATTTTCTTCTTAAATAAACTTCAATATTTTTTCTAATACCCTTCAAACCCGAAACACTTATTTAAGGATAATACAATGTTTGAAAACATTTCAGATGCTGAACAAAGAATTTCAAAGCGGAAACAATGATTTACGATATTCTAATCATATTTTCCAATGAAACATTTGATTAATTTCCAAAAAAAAAAATATTAATTAATATTTATTTCACACACCCCACCTTCCCTTCCATGCATTATTACTGTGTTAAACACAGAAAAGATAAATAAAGTCATACAAGGTTTTATATTTTAGTTCATCAATGTATGGTTATATCAACTAAATTTTGACAACAGTGAATTAATTCGAAAAAAAATATCCGATGGCTGGATGATCTGCCTAAATAAAATTTAAAATATGATATGTTAGGCCATAACTAATATCAAGTGAAGAAAAATCAAAATATTTTAGCCTTGAAAATTGAACATTTTCATATATATATATTTTTTTATAAAAAGCTCTTAATCTCAAGGAGATTTTTATAGTCTAAAAATGGCCATGGCCATCCAGTCTTCTTGAATTCCTTATTTCAAGATAAACAATCGATTATGTAATTATTTACGCTTTTGTCCTTCAAGAACATTGTCTTCTGCCCCTCACTTGTTGACTAGAAGATTTGACACTACACGCCAGGCTTTTAGTCGTCCATTATTGTTCTGAGGAAAATTATTCGTCTCATGTTTCATTTCACCAACTCACTTTGTAAACATAATCAGAAAATGGATATCAATTTATTAATTGTTTAGTCGTAATATTACTACACGACAATAACATCGGCAGTTGGCATTCTGAAACAGAGGCAGTTATGAAACGATCCCAAAGAGTTCCGAAGGATAGACCTATCGCTAACTAGCCCTGAACTACAGTGGTATTGGTTCGGGTGACAAAGCACTTAATTGACGAAGACGTGCAGAGAAAGTGAAACCGAACACGTTTGACTACTAGAGTAATGTAATTGCTTCCAGTAGCGCCATCTGTCAGCGAACTTGGTAACTTCTTTTCTTTACACGGCCCAGGAAATTTGATCTATTCCAAACTGTCATACCAGCACGTGTAATGAAGTGCTACGCATACTTGATCTTCTAATAGACTGTCCCGTCAAACCTTTGTTTTCTTCTTCAGCTCTCGTGTGGTCATCACACACAATATTAATACTTTAAAATGAAGGTATGGATTATTGCACTTTTTTGGCTTGGGAAGTTTTTAAGTAGTTACAAAGAATGATGATAACACAAACACATATGCATATTTTAATGAATCTATGTAATGTTTATATTTTGGAATCGCTGTTAATCCCAAAGTTTTTCATGGTATTTAAATAAGGTGTCGTCAGTTTCATATGAGACTAGAAACTAAATTCTTTGGGGGGGGGGGGGGGGGTTCTTGCGCAGAAATATGTTAGCAAGAGCAATCATTCGGTCAGCGCTCGAGACTTCCTTTCTGCCACATTTCTATCTTAGTGATAAAAATCTGCAATATGGCTCATTAAATAAAATAACTGCATGTCCCTATTTCATACACAATGAACATGCTGGGACTTCGAATCATCTGCTTGATGCAGTTATTTCCATTTAATAACCCAACTATGATTATTTAATCTTGGATATGCTCTGCATGCATGTAAATCTTATTGCATTCATGTTACAATTTTTTGAAAAATTCCAAATACTTATTATTTTTAAGCATTCTTATAATTAATGTAAATGACAAATGATGAAGAATCACCTGCTGTTTTGGAGTATCCATTTTATAGCGAGTTTAAATTAAAACTCACCCGGTAATTGATCCTCGAACATTATAACAACAAAGTGGTGTATGTAGCGATTTTACTTTCTCTTAAATTATTGAACGCGTTGGAAGTTTTTATTAGCTTTTACTAAATGTTACTTGGAAAAATGTATGCTTTCACAATTTTCTAGCCACATAAAGTGGCCCTTGAGAATTCAAAAAAACTTTTGAGTTGAAAGAAAAAATGTAAACTATCGCCAAGAGATGTTCATTAGCACGTAACACTAGGTTTGAGTCTAATGGCCCCCATTTTTGCACAGGAAAGAATTCGTCATACACAACATAGGCGTAAAACAGAATGTTATCTTAAACACAAAAGGTTTGATTTCTGTGATCGTTTATTTTTATCTGTTCAATTATTCAAAGAAATCTTTCTCGAAAGATGTGATTTTAGTTCATAAGTTCATTGTCAATCTTGTGATCAACATCGATCACGTGATACATTTCTCAGCTTTCCCATCTTTTCGCGCGTTATGTTTCGATGTTGCTCGTAAAAGAAACATTTTGTGACAATCATTTAGAAAATTCGGGGTAATTTCGACAATTAAGGAACATACATTTCAAATCCGCTACCTCTGGGAGGCCTAATGCGCCGCCAATCGACCTTTGCAGCGAAAATTATTTCCTAATTGAATTACTGCGAGAAGACAGGTAGCGTTTCCAAGCTGTGCCCTCTAAAGGGCCGTAAAGCCGCATTTGTTAATGAAATTATCCCAAATCTTTTTCGTCATTTGTATCCGTAAAGGGCTCCCTGGTCTCCAATATTGCGCGCATTTCCTCACGTTTAGGGCGGTAATTCTAAGTGAATTGACCCGAGGACGTGTTCGATGAAATGGCAGCGAGGACGGCTACTGTATAGACATGTCTACATATAGACAAGAGGACGACGACTGTATAGACAAGTCTACATATAGACAAGAGGACGGCTACTGTATAGACATGTCTACATATAGACAAGAGGACGGCGACATTGTCTATCTTTATACGATATAAACAAAAGGAAAGCGGGAATATATTTATGTCTATATACAAGACCAAAGGAAGACGAAAATAAAGACATGTCTATATATGGAAAAAAGGAGTCAGAGGTCCTAGATAATTTATGTGTCTGTATATAGATAAGAGGAACGTGGCAACATATACATGTCTATATAGGTACAAAAGGACCGCTTTTAACGGCATACATTGAAGAGGTGGCATAGACAACGTATACGTAGACTTTTATGACTAGTTCTAAAATCTGTCTGTTGATAAACTGGTCATGTATTTGTAGACATTAGGTACGCTTTAGCGGATGTCACAGACGCGCTTTATTGCAATAGAATATAAACCCTGATATACTAGTACCGACTTCAGATAATCACAAAGAATTATTGATTCTGTGATTGATAAGTCCTCTTCCCATTATGTAACTCATAAATAGAAACTTTCTGACATCACTAGCCACACACTTCACCAAAGCTCGTTGCCATTGTATATGAAACTCAGTTGATTTCAAAGAAATGTCCATATCTAAAATGATATTGTTGAAGTACATTATACACTTAAACCTTAACTCTATGTGTTTGTTTTTTTTTTTTAAATATTTTGAATTATACTTGTGACGTTCATTTTATTCCCCTTTTATACATCTTTACTTTTTATTTCAGATTATTTATTTATTTGTTTATTTATTTGTTTATTTATTTATTTATGGAAATTCTTTCATTCATTTAACCCTGGCATATTAATTAACTTTCAATAATAATTAAAATGTAGAATAATTATTGTTTATCATTAATACTTTAATTCAAAACGTATGAAACATCTTTTTCAAATAATAAATTATTCATTCCGTGTAAAGGTTTCAAATTCTCTCTGAAAAAAGCGACAATAATTAAAACAAATCAGTTTGGTCGAAGATCCACTTGCCTTCAGACAATCTTTAGATTTTTTGATTGTTAAAAGAAATATGATTTTGATGATTTTTAATGTTTCTTTGCTTTATCTATATTTTTTTTTCATTCTATTCCATCACATAAGTTTTAAACAAAAGAAAATCATATTGCAAAAATTATTCTTATTTTAGCTTAACTTGTATCTTATCATTTCTGATCAAACAGAGTAGCTGCCACGGATAGCTATGATTTTTATCATCTTTGGAAGCAACGATTTAAGCTGAATGCATTTTAAGGATTGTTGTAACTGAATACACTTCTATCCTGTAGTAGAGAGTTATTTTGTTGTTCGGAGCCCCTCACGACTGCCATAAACCATCATACCGTGGGACAATATGAACAGCCTAGTCCGATGGCAGAGCGCCCTGTCTTCCATTTTAATCATAATTTTCCTTTTATCACTATGTCAATTTGCTATCATTATTCTGCATTAATGTGTAACCCGAACTTCGAATTCCGACAGACTGCCTGAAGTTTTTATTCAATTTTCATATTATATCAATAACCCATTTTTGAGAGCTCGATTTGTCCCGTTCCCACCGGGACGATTGTCAAACAGACAAAGCTAACAAGAGCTTCTGGACTTTGTCGGACCCTCCAATATTGACGGAGGGAATCTAATAAGATGCCATTCTGTTCAGTATCGATACGGCTTGATGCTTGTCGGTGTAGCGGATCGGGCTAATTACCCGATTATATCACTTCTTCTGAGGAACATAACGGGATGAGGGATCAGCCTCGTTATCGTTCTGATGTTACGCAAGATGGATGACCAGGAGCATCACGGTGCGACCTTTTAAGGGGATTTTCCTGTTTCCGTTTTAATCTGTCGGTGATTTCTTGGCATGAAACCATTTTTAAAGACCATTGAGTTCATCTTTGCCGAATGCTTTGATAATGGTTGACCCGCTATCTTAATGGTCTGTAGCTGTGGAACTTTCATATTGTTCTTATTTGAATCATCCGGGCTCAGTTTTAACCAAACTGGGTGTCCCCAGTAATAAAAAAAGAAAGAAAAAATGAAGGAAAAAAACAACAACCAAGCAACAGCGACCACAAAAAAGGAAGAAGAAACCTATACATGTCACATTTTAAGTATTTTTTGTATCTTGTTTTATATTTTCAACGACAAAGCTTCAACCATTGTTTTTTGGACTTGATTGTGATTTAAACGGTTTAAAAAATTGAGCATTCTTTAGTATTTCTGAGTTGTAACATCATTACCCTTGAGATAACGATATTGAAATATATAGTATATTCCCATGAAAAATTCTATTTACATACACTTCTTGTGCCTTAGTCTTGGTACCAGACTCAAAGGTTGAGGAAGGTTTAATCT
>NC_088860.1:3985203-3990203 GCF_963853765.1 Magallana gigas | reverse complement strand
AACAGAAGAATTGTGATTCTTTTAAACAGGTTCATGGTGTTAGCTGGTCTGTCCCTGTAGCAATGGGGAAAATTTGTGGATTTTTATTATAGTGAGTTACAATGTAAACATTATCATTCTGGTATATTTATACTAAAACAGCTTTAAAGAAATATCCATACAAAACATATTCTTCGATCAAAAATTCACTGAGAACAAATAAATTCAGTAATGCTAATCTATTCTGTTGATTAAATGGAAGAATGAATATTTCGCAAAATAAAAAATAACAAGAAACTCAAGATAATTTCTGGAATCAACTGCCTTCGCAATGCAGAGTGAAGAGAAGGTAACTCGATATTATTTCTTATTCAAAATTTTCAAGACGGTACAAATTTTTTTGAGTTAATGTGGTCGCTTTTCAAAAAATGTCTGAATTTATAAGGTGATATTATATATGTAGTAGATTGATTATTCGTGTATATTTATGTGTATTCACATCTAACGATATTACTTGCAATATTTATAAAATTTCATTATAAGGAGAAGACTATCTAAGTTATTTAGAACTTGTGTCTTATCAATTTGATTTAATCAATAAAATATGTTCAATTCAAATTCAATTCATTCAAAATTAAAACTTCTCGAAATACAATTTAGCTTTTACTTTTTATCATTGCGATTCGATGTATCGCAGTCACATATCGGGGTCAAAACAAAGCAAACACGTCATTTTTGGCCACAGAATAAGAAACTTAAAAAATAAAAGCTATTTTTTGATGCAGACTTATTTGATAGGAATCAAATGGGCTGTTTTATTTTCAAGTTGTTACACAGGTCCAGTTAATAAGATAAATACAAGTACATTTTTTCAGAGTCCGTTTCAACCTTAGAGAAAAAAGAACACCTCCGATCAAAAGAGAAATGGTTAAGAACAACACACAAGGCTAACACTACGGCTCTTACAAAGGTCTGGACCTCTATACTCAAATGAACCAATTTGTTTTGTGGTCAAAAACAGAAATGTGTGTAATTACAGCAAGTACAAATCGCATAAGCTGAGATTGATTAGGGTAGGGTAATTACACCTCTGCAATGTTGGTTTTGAGAGTTCCATAGAAAACACTACTACAAATGGATTTCAAATCCGCCTCTAATCACGTTCAACTCTCGCGAGATTTTCCATCAGAAGATAGCATGATGGGGAATATAAAGACATGAAGAAGGTTTGATTTGTGCCGAAAAATCTTCCTTCGCGTAAACGGGATGGATTCCCGTAAACCCGTATTCATCTAATGAAACCACCGGGGAACCATAGCTAGTGAGTCCACACTTCAGATGTCGCGTGCAGAACTCGAGTTACAAGGAAAAGGAAAATTATCCCGGACTAGAGTTATTGTTGGACGCAGTTTTCTGTACAAACTTGCGTTGACACGAGGTTCAAAATCAAAGAAGCTAATTTTATGCCCTATGAATGGTTGTGTCACTTGACTTCCTTTGAGGTTTATAACATGTATCATCATTTTTTTTTTTTACGTTTGAATCAAATAAGATTTATAATTTTTATGATAGAATCTTTTAAAGTATTCGATAGAGAAATCTCATACCTGTCCACATTATTTTATTGATGTATTATTTGTGCACTGTAAATCAGACAGGACAATAAAGCGTTCAGTATTGTATTTATTTAGTTAGATTTCCAAAATAACAAAAATTGAAAAGTTTTGCAGGTACTTTTCATGTATATGGGGTTGCATTAATATATATTTTTTTATTCTGTAGACTGTAACCATAATTCACTATTGACTAATGATACCAAAAATGTACGATAAAAATTCTCAAATATCATAGATAAAATGAAATTATTATTATAATATTCAGAGAAACTAAGACATTTAATAAAAAAAAAAACTACTGTTAAAATATACATGTCTAGCAGTTGTAGATCTTAAATATATAATTATTAATAAACCAAATTCATTTAGAATGAAAATGGAAACAAGCGTACGGCCAAATATCATCCTTTCTCCCAGGTAAATAGGTTTCATTAGTAATACATGATAAGTGTAGAAAATAATAAATGTATACTAGTTTGAAAATCATGAATTCTTTATTATTTATTCTGATAAAGCATCTTTTTCTCATTGGTGTTTTTCAATGTTTTTGAGAGGAAGATGTTAGTTGTAAGAACTTGTTTCCAATCCTTTTGTGTAATTTACACAATAAAATATGTTCAGAGCAATGTTTTGTGTTATACTAAATTTATTCTGAAAAGACAAACCACGACTTTTCACTCAAACAGATATGGATCAAACATAGGTAAATTTACTATCATGTAATATTCATTTACGTAGGCACTTTTCTGGGTATCTTTTATCTTTCGGCTTCTTGCAATTAAAAAATAATGATAACACAAGTCACCACCTTGAAAAATAATGATATCTTAAACATAGCGACAATGAAAAAAAAAATTGCATCACAAAATACTGAATACTAAAATTCAAACCTCATCCGTTTAATGCGATCTATGAAAATACTAGACAAAACAGCATAGACAAGCTTAGAAGAACACTATGATGCTCTCGGTGATACATGTATTGTAGTTTATTATTGGCTTCTTTCATAAATACTCAAATTTGCGAAAACGAACCTTTTTTAAAACAGTATTTTCTTTAAAATTTAATGAAAACCTTACAGTTATACCTACATTTCCGGACACTCTTATAATTTCACTGACACATTCGATGAGTACAGTTTATTCGGATTTCCGAGTAGTAATTTTTTTCACCTTAATCTTTTTTACGGAAAAGGGAGAAATACTAAACCACCAATCAAAGAAGTGTTTGTTTGATAAAATCGCTATAAAATTGTAAAACCAGCGGTCACAAGATTGAAGCTAAATTGTCATAAAGAAAGCAATGTAATTTCGATCTCCCGTAATAGCTTTTCAATCGCCCAAGCACGTGTGCTGATTAAATTTCTTTTACAACACGTGCCCGTTATGGGGCAATCTTTGTAAAAGCACACGATTCAGTGGGAAATATTGATAAAATGTTCTCAAATCCAAGAAAATATTCATCAATTGATAAAATTGAATTGAATACACGTTTCTTGAACAATTAGGAAGAATATAATCAGAAACAACCCGCACTGAAGCAGCTTCGGCAGTCATTTTGGTCGTATTTGCGTAATGTGTCCGCTTCATCTTATTTCGACGAGAAATTTCACTGTGAGAAAATAGACTCTGCACTTTATAAGGTAATACTATCTTTATAAGTATGCATCAATTTAAGAAAGAAATCGAAATTTCATTAGCTTGAATGCAACAAATCAAGATTTATAACACAAATTTGATTTCATTTCAATTCTGATATGGGTGAATCTTACAAGCACATGCATCATAATACACAGTAATTCACGTCCCTAAACTTTCTACTAATTAGAGCGCTCTCGGCAATCTCATCCGACGACACTACATCAAACGCCGTAATAACCACACTCGACTATTGTCCAAAAAAGCCATACATCCACTTTAGCCATTTGATGATTATAGCGATAACACGTTTCGAGACCAGGAGAAAAACAGAAAAGTGAAAAGTAATGACAATAGGACATGCTTCATTGACAAGAATTCTGACTCCAAATTAATAACTTAATTGACAACCGTATTCCGGAATTGCGTGGTGTTACCATCACGGAAAGATGATTATTGTTTCCTCATTTAGGAAATGGTATATTTCCTGCAATGAAAACTGGTATTTAACTATTGATCATCCGTCGAGCCATCAGTCATTCCTATTAGTGAAATTGAAAAAAAAAAAGTTTTGTGTGAAGAGATGATAAGGGTGGAAGCAATTCTCTCAGAAATTAATTATAATTAAAAAACTTCATATAATTAAAGGGAAAATAAGCAAATTCAAACATAATGAAACATTTCATTACTTTTATTTTCATTTTGAGATGATTGTTTTTATTTTAATTTTCATCACGTAGAATAGTTGCTGTGCCAATTTATATGCATGCAATGCCAACGATTTTAATTTATTAAAGAAAGAAATTTACATATTTCTAAAAAAAAAAGTAATATCTTCCTATTCAGACCATACCGGTAATTTACACATCACTATGATCTAGAAACTTATTGTTAAAAAACACAAAATATTAACGACATTATATCAAATTTCCATAAACAATCGAGAAAATAACATACAATATGTGAAAACACCTAACCGCTTTCCTGTTTTCAACAAATCTTAAATTTCCTGAAAAAATCAAGACATTAAAATCAATAGAGAAAACAAAAACAAATGAAAACATAAAAATCCAATCTTTACATTTAAATGTGTGCAATTTGTGGAACAAAAGAATAAAAAATACAAATTTCAACCAGAATATCGTTAAGATGTTGCAGATAAATACAAAGAGGTTCAAAGTCTTTGGTCTCGGGATCGTCAGTCAGTAATTGTAGTAATAGTATAGTCAAAATTATACACTATAAGTGGTAAATGATTAATCCAAGGTTTATTTAAATCAAAAATTAAATTCAGAGAAAATTTTCTATATTTATGATATATCAAAATACCCTGTTTCATGCAGTCTATTGACATATATAAATGTAAACATTTTTTTAAATCATGGGAAACGGGAGTTTCTATATTTCTTAATTATAAAGGCAGATTTTGGCTTGATGTAATCTTGATTACAAACTACCCTCCCCCTTGGATTTCTTTCTTTGACGGTCTTAGAGTATCTGTGAGGGAAACTGGTCTAGCGTGACTGATGCAAAAAGGAGACCCCAACATTCATATATCTGATGGCAGCTTGAGATGGAAATGAGTTTTGCAAACAAAATGATAAAGACCGAATTTCAATTTCCAACATAAAGTCAAATGACCCGATGCTATGGGAAATCATGTTACAGAACTGCTTTGGTTTTGTGGGCTTTTTCTGCGCTCCAAGCAAGATACGGTTTCTCATTCGGACGAGTCTGAAAACGTTTTATGTCGCATGCGATACTCTAT
>NC_088860.1:3970203-3980203 GCF_963853765.1 Magallana gigas | reverse complement strand
GGCTCACAATTCTTTGTCATGTAAACAAGGTTTGTGTCCTGTTTTTGTTTACATGGGTTCAATATACCAGTAAAAAATCTTTTTCAAGCTGATGTCTATTTTCTTATTCATTTTAAGCATAAATAAATAGTTCTTAATTTTGACCCCATCATTCATTTAAGGTCTAAAACTGGAATTTTCACTTTAACGTTCAATGTAAAAATGAAAACAAACGGTTTTGTTTTATACGCGGCAAAAAATTGTAAACTCTGTAACTTGCTTATAACTCAACGAATGATACTCAAATTTTGGTTGCCTACTGAAGCATTGAAATTGGAAAAAGTAATTTTTGACCAAAATCTAGACCATGCCCCTTCAAACGTTCATACAAAACTCGTTTCTCAGATGCTGCATTGCAGTCAGTATTAAAGTTGTGTGCAACAAATATAACGAAATAACTTGCATTGCAGTATCCTCCATCATTTTATCATTTATAATCAATGTTGTATGGAAAGGAGAGGACTACATGCATCTATGTTGTAGAACTTGTGTCCAATCCTTTTGGGGTTTGTCAATAAAATAGGTTTAATTCAATTATAAATTTTAATTACAAAAATGTTTTCATGCAGAAAGAGAATACTTCATTACGATTAGTAACACTGGCAACAAGATTCCTTGATTGGAAGAATGATTGAAATTTACCATTTGTTGTAAAAAATGAAATAAAAAAAAAATAGAGAGACAACAAATATACCATAGAGACCTCATGTATACATGAGATAAGACTCATTGCATTTGTAGCAGTTTCAGAGTCATTAATGTTCCTAAAATTAAGAAGGAAAAATACGGTATATGGTAAATAACAAAATGTTTCCAAATACTCTCAGTAGGCAATCAATTAATAATTAAAACAAATGGTAATCATTGCTCGGCCGCCGTTTTATTTGTGATTTTATCGCGAACCCGATGTAATTACACCCTTGCATGTGGATGGCCTTAGATTATTTTTTATGATCGTAGTTTATTAAACAACTAACACCCCTGTGTCTTGTTACGCCAAGCTCTACATGTCTACTCCTAGGAATGAATATACCCATCAATTATTGTAATATCATTTTGTTAATTATTGAAGCCAATAGGTACGAATTTGATAAAAAATAGCATTACCTTAATTAAAGATAACGTTCTGTAGCAGGCATAGTTGTATTGCATTACGGAGACTTCTGGGAATGACCCGAAGACGAGGATAAGAGGAAGGGAGGGCGAGCGACGATTTACAGTCTCCGGGAGAGAAGCAGCGTTTTTATTTAATGAGGTTTTGTCTGCAGCAGATCAGCGCGTGCAGGGTTCATTCCAGACCGGGCGGTATCACTGCCGGGTCAACTCGTCTACCGGTGCGAACTGACAGGGGACCGCCAATTATGTCTCACGTATAGATGTATGACGTCTGTAAAATGATTCCAAGCTAAGATGAACTAAAATAAACGTCAGCCGTATAAAATAAACAATGTTTGAAAATTGAAAGAAATGTCGTTTTGAGATTTTTGCTGGTCTTTTTCTTTTCTTATCTTTTTTTCTTTTTATTTGTTTTTTTTTTTGAACGAACACTGTGATAAACTACAAAGACTAATAAAATAATAATGATTTTAAGGATTCCACTAATCATCGTTTCTGCTTTTTATCATTATTTTTGAAAGGTCCCTGGGATTGTGCGTCCAATTCTGTTTCCAAGTCAAATAAAATGATGTGTTGATTAATTGACATGAACATTATTCTCTTTTCGCTTCCTTTAGATAACGTGCAAGAAATTAATATTTGAACAGGTCTTAATAACCTTCAATATGTTCTAATTTAAAAAAAATCTTGATACCAAATCAATATGGTCATTAATCAGTTTTTAAAAATGATGCCAAGCTCTGAGATATTTCCTCAACATGTCTTTTCGTCATTGCATGGATAGAATTACCATTACTTCACATCATGATAAGGGTTATATCATTGGTTTCCTTCTAAATAAATCATGAACAATTCTAAAAAGCTTGCTCATATTAACACATTTGTCACAAATAAATAATAGATATTGAGTGACTTTGTTTTGAACTTAATTTTACGGAAAATTAACAACTATAGTTGTCTGTGACGTAACACAGCTGTTCTAAAGTTGTTGTTTTTTCTCACTCAAATCATATTTTAACAATATTCATGTATCTGGTACGCCAAAGAATGCAAATCATACATTAAGTTTGTCAATTATTTATAAATAATTTATCAAAAAGATATTATTTCATAAGATTGAAAAAGATTGCAGTAAATTACCACTGCATAAACAAGTGGTTTTAAAAAGTCATATTTATCTCGTCAATTTTAAAAGGAGAATACATTGAGAGTTGTCAGAACTTGTTTCCAATAATTTTGCATTCTCCTTTGCAATGACAGATGTTCAAACTATACCCATCATTCTTTTTCAACTGTGTTTCTACTTTTGCTGTAAAATGACTTTACCATGAAGCCCTCTTAAGTTTGTATAAAACACTTAGATATATACAAACAGATATTTGATCACTAGTATTATTGAAGGGACGGATCAATTAAAAAAATTAATATCCCACCTGGAATCTTTAATACAATATGATACCTGTATTTCCTACCTTGATCGTGAATTTATGATAAGTTTTCTTTGGTTACTTAGTAAAGCAGATAATGCTAAACCATCCTTTTTCTTTCTCTGTCTGTTTTTCATAGATTGTCTAGGAAATTCCCTGTCCCTAATATACAGAATGATGTGAATGACTCCCTGTCCCTAATATACAGAATGATGTGAATGACTCCCTGTCCCTAATATACAGAATGATGTGAATGACTCCCTGTCCCTAATATACAGAATGATGTGAATGACTCCCTGTCCCTAATATACAGAATGATGTGAATGACTCCCTGTCCCTAATATACAGAATGATGTGAATGACTCCCTGTCCCTAATATACAGAATGATGTGAATGACATATTTTTTTCTTAATTTTTTTTGTATCCTAATCAGACTATTTTCAATCTTAAAAATAAATATTTCATAATCTGCATACACGTGACAGCCGTATTACCGGCCGCCTATTTAACACAGACTTGGTTAGAGGGTGTACTTCGGCTTCTGTCTCCCTCAATAAATCACAGAAAATGTCTGATTGTTACCATTGTTAAAAGATGATGTTGTGTCATAAATTCCATTGAGAAGGGCAATGTATTTAAAATGTCAAATATCGCTCCAGTTTTGTAAACAGTGGCACACTTCAAGTTGATTATTAATTCACAAGAATTGGCAATTTTAAACGGTAAATCAGCGGAGCGAGGCTTCGTTAAACGTGTCGGAATCTAGGAGTAATAAATAATTTCAAACTGTACGTTGGTCTTTCGTTGGATAATTTCACGGTGTATTGGATAAGATACGTATCACTGGTTCGACAGTTGGCGACGATGAGTGATTTCTCATAAAGAGAATTTATTATTGATAACTCAATAGGGTTATCGCGTAAGCTTAGCGATTCTATCAATTTGGAGGTGACATTTATGTTGTATTGGGTATCTGTCACCTTGTGTCCTACTTCTATTGTCACACAGACCAATCACAGAGACTATCAACGTACTGCTAGATTAGTATCACCGGTTAAATAAAGAGGAAATTCAATTATTCAGGATTTTTTTTTCATGCTTTGTAACTCTCAGCATAGTCAATGTCTTGCTCATCTGTTGAAAGTTATTAATATATAGTATAATAAATAATTTCAAATCAGGATTTCTACAAAATCAAATATATCGTTTGCCTGCTGATTTATTTTTTTTATTTCACTGAGATTTTTTGGTTCTGTTTAAAGAGGCATGGTCACATTTTTTGTTTCAAATTTTACTAATCTTAAAAATTTACATTGCTTACATAAGGTAATTCTAACGATCCTAAAGTTATGAGCGAGATAAAGAGCTGACAATTATTTGTTTAAAACAAGGCTCGTGACATGTTTTCTTTTCTTAAATCAAAGTTGATCAAAAATACATTATTCAACACCAGAGACATAAATAACAATGATAATAATACATGTTATTAATGTCTCTGTCAACCCTAAATAAGAAATGAAAACACTAGAAACTATTTAATTATGTTCACAATCAACCTGCAGAAAGAAAAAAACTTACAAAAACGAAGCTTTTTTCTCTACATATATCCAAAGTAATCACAACAAACTGTCTCGAGCTGGAGCTTTGTTTACATAACAAAGAATTACGAGATGTGTGTCTCCCTTACAACTGGACACCTGACAGTATAATTAATTTAGGCCAAACATTAGAAATAACTGAGTAAAGTATTGTAAACATCAAAATGAAAAGTTAAATTTGAATAAAAATAATGTGACCATGCCCCTTTAAAATTTGTTCAATAAACTTACATAATGTACAATCTTCTTTTAAATTCGCAATAGAATGAGTAGCATAATTTCATAAACTCGCTTTTTAAAAGTGATGGTTTCAATTACAATGGTCTTTTCTTGAATTCTAAAAAATAAAAAGTTATAGATAAAATACATGTTGTTACTTTTAGTTGATGAACCATGTTTACATGAATAAATTGTAAGTATTGTATATTTAAAATTTCATGTTTTTTCCTATTAAGTACATGTAATAATCTCTAAGGTCACATAATGTAGAGTTACTAAGTAATATACATAGAGAAATTCATTATATATTATCTTAACAATTGCATTTCCTTTAATAAACATAAACCTATGTTGTCCTTCTCTGTTTCAAAACATTCACATGTTTCCTTTTTTAACATTCAATAAGGATTTCAGATATTTATAGAGTTCAAAATTTTGTGACTGTTTCTCTTTAACAAATTAGTTTAGTTGTACAGTTCAAGAAAAAGTATGTTTTTTTTTTCCATTTGTTGCCAAATCAATTGAATTTTCACATATAAAAAAGCATGTTTTTTTTTCATTTGTTGCCAAATCAACAGAATTTTCACATATAATATTGTATCACATTTTACATCTTAAAAAAAGAAAACAGTAAATAAAACAATATACAATCTTGCCTCACAACTCTTTGATACTACACTTGCATGTGACAATCATAGCAACTCATGAACCACCTTTCCAATACATAGTAATCGAATATTTAAAATAGTTTGTTAAGCATATACCCACAACCGACAACTATTACAATATTTTCTTAACTATATTGTTCTATGATTTAAAGATGTCATAAATTTACAACATCTGATGCTGTACTCTGTACGTATTTTTATGCATAAGTATGGTACCATCAACAAACGTAAATAAAAAACCCCACCAAACCAGAGTATACATAACACTTAGGTACAATAAATATTTTAATTCATCATATAATAATGTCAGATCTTGTGTGTCGTCGACAAAAAATAGTCATAAGAAGTATAAAATTTCAATCATATTTTAAACAACAAAGTTGACCATATTTTCTTTGTTTAATATAGTAATTCCACGTCTTTCTGAATATAATATACAAAAAATCGTCAGATAAATATTCTGGTGAAACGAATTGTGTTTGCGTTGAAAGAGAATGTATTGGTATATGTATAGGTAAGTTTACAGAAATAAACTGTCTATTTGCACTTTTGTACATAAAATTTACTTTATTACAAATTCTATACAAAACATTTCTTGCAGACATTTTTAAAAAGTTCAAACAAGAGCTAATTTCAGTTGTAAAAAGGGCTTGGTCCCGATTTTAGTTAAAATGTTTTCAAATGTTTTAGTGTTTACAATGTTTTTTAAGGAATTTTAAACGATGAGGAAATTCAATGTCAGATCGAGATATATATGCAGAACTTACAATTCTTGTAATATGTAAGCAGGGCTCGTCCATATTGTGATAAGATTCAATTAAATCACATAATTATTTTACATTTTCAAAGTTAATATAATTGAGCACAGTTTAAGATATGAAATGTTGTTCAGGGCATTATTTGTGAACAAAAATATGGCACAAACTTCTTTTTATCTCAACAAAGAATTCAGAGCACTATATCTCCTTTTAACTCGATTTCTGACATTCAGATTTTCCTTAGGCATTAGAACACATTAAACAATCTAGACATTAAAAATTGGAGAGAGAAAAAAAAACCCTTAATTTTTAGAGCTGATTTCTTGACCATGCCCATTTTACTTCTTCAATAAAGGTGACAGTTGCATTCATTTGTAAAACTATAAACCCGTAAAGCCGAGCTCGTGGTCATCCTTGAAATGAACGTTAAACAACATAAGACCCAGTCGATACCCAATATTTTACCAACAAAGATTCTGAAATTTAAAATCGTAAAAAAAGGTTTAAAGGTATATTAATGTTTCTAAACATACAGGAATATCATTCTAGTAAACTTCGATTCTACACAACATATATATGAAAACTATATCAACAGAAAATGGACATACATGTAATTAATCAACCCCAATATGTTACTTTTACAAAGGTTAACAAGCAACAAACTAAGAAAATTGTCAGTATCATTTTGGAATGATTGAATTAATTTACCTACAAGCAGTCTGAATAAGTTACTCACAACTCATTAGTCAATATCAAATCATTGTAAATCATTTCCAGGTTTTGCTAAAAACAATTATACTGTAAACTTTGTGCTGTTTCATCATGTCTGTGTTGAAGCATGGGTTTAAATAAAGCAACTCAAATAAAAGTATTTTTGTTTGTTTGTTCTTTTTTTTTTTAACTAAAATTGCAAATCGACGCAGCACAAATCTTCGTCCAAACATATGGGAAAAGAATTTGTTTGAAAAAAAATGATGGTGACAATGTAGATTTAAAAAAGGTCAGATATTGGTAGTAATTGAATTACCGTGAAAAATGTGCTTGATAAAACTTACACGAGCTAACGACATTGGCCAGGTGTTGATTGTTTGGGGAGATGGCACGCGACTCTGTCATCTCGCTCTCAAGGTGTTTGGGGTGACCAGAGTGCTGCTAGCCCCGGGGACTGCCTTCTATAAGCCGGTGACATACAGATCCCGAGCTAATGTCCCGGCGTCCCCGTGATCCGATACACAGCGCTAATGCTGCCGCTGAAATATTTATACTAAGTTCTTTAACATCATGAACAAGTATCGTTAAAATGCCTATTATCGCTTTGTGTCCATTAAGAATTTTTTTTTTCAAATGAGAATGCTATTTTCATGCAAAGAAAGACACTTTGTTTCTTTTGTCGTGTTTTTTTTGTTTTTGTTTAGTATGAAATGATTTTGCTTATCTAATTTTTAAATAATGTATAAAGCATTAATGTAAAGTGAATGTATGTAATGATTTTCTTTTAAGTAAATGCATAGCTTGTACACCATTTTATAAGAATCATTTTATCGAATAACATATTACTTTTTCTTCTTGTTGCTCGTATTAGCGGAAGATATTTTAAGAATTTTGCAATTTCTGATCGACACAAAGTCTTTGAGACAAACCGATTTAACACCTTATCACTTTATCACAGAATTTAGGAACACGTAATTTTATTCCGTTGATTTCAAAAATTATTTTAAATCATGCAAGAAACAGTCTCTGGCATAATTTCAGAAACGAATAGACGCAAACCTCTTTGTCCGAAGTAATGAATCAATGTCATATAATTTTCTGACAATTTTCTCAGCAGTTTATTTATTAGTGAATCTAGAAAAATTAGGGTAAAATTTTCATACTCTTCTTTCATTTTTCTATTTGTTTAGTATGAAATTACACTACAGATGTAAAAATTAACATCAAAACAGAAAGTTTGAAGTTGTTATTTTTGTTTCAAATTATTTGGTAGATAAATGTGATGTAAAGTATTTCAAAATTCATCTAATGAAATTATTTTTTTTTCATCTGAAAATATATTTTGATAACCTGTTCTTTTCATCATAATTATTTTGAAATCATTATAAAATATATAATCAATAAAAAACCAATTTTATGTAATTTTCTTACATCATTCCCGTTTTTCTTTGTCAAATAATTATATTAAAAATTCCGGATTTTTTTTTATACATATGGGTCCAAGGTGAGATGCGCAATTCCATTTCGAGTATCATCAAGGAAGAAAAAATATTCTTTAAAACGAATGACACAAAAACTGAGATTTCTGACGACAACGGTATTGCGTTTTATTCGAAATCAAAATTGTCTACTTAAGATAATACACCGGCGCTACTGCTGCATTGTGCCGTGGCATTTGTAACCAGAAATATCTTCCCCTGGAGATGGGCCCAACAACCCATCTAGATATATTTTAGAAAATAACTGGATTTTTATTGTGACTCTTGTGTAATTGCCGTGCCGTCAACTTGTATGATTAGTGTAAAAGTGGGACCCCAAGGGTCGCGGCGTATTGCGGATAATTTACACCTCGTCGCTCGCCCTTATTGTTTGGAGGCCTCATGTGAGTTGCATTCTCATAATGTTCACAATTCTTTATTATTTTGTTGAACAAGAAGAAGGCAATCTGCAAAAAAGAAATATTTTGTAGAGGATACTCAATAAAAAATGGCAATCTCCAAAATTAAATTTACCAGAGCATTTTAGAACGATTAATTGTGATTTATTCCTCTCAAATTAATCCAACACTTTTGGGAATCTATGTTTAATTTCAGTAATATTTCTTCTCGAGAAAAATCGTACTTTTGGGAGCATTTTCTGTATGTAAAGCAATTTTTATAATTTTTTATTCATTACTAAAATCACTAGAACATACTGTCAAAGGCATAGTGCTAAAATAATGACAAAGTGACATCATTAATCACTCAATCAAATCGTTAAAAAATAAATACGTTACATATTTATCAAGAAAAGAAAAAAAAACTATTGAAAGAAAAAATGTGAAAAACATAATTTGTTTAATAAAACCAAAATATTACATAGAAATAATCACAGATTTAATGAAAATGTATGGAAATGAACGCTCTGCTAGAAATTGTCACATTTCTATTCATCGAGAGCATTGGGATGCCGTAAAGTATTTAGGATTTCTCTATTTGATAACGGTATTGGAATCAGCCATTGATACGCGGGGATGAGGGGAACATGTGTTCGCTGAATTATCAATGACCCTCCGCCTCCTCTGATTGGCTGGCTGTCTCAGGAGGAGAATGCCCCGTTGGACAGAAGGCGTTCATATTTCAATCAACTTTTCAAACGGCCGATTCTGATTGGTTAACAAGGTGTCATCTTGGAAGCTAAGGGCTTCCCGTGGGATATATTACCTTCCTTTGGGATATAATTCCTTACACCGAACACGAGAATGCAACAAAGTTTAGACCCTCGAGAATCACGGGGCTAGCACCCGAGCGATACAGAAAACGGGGGTAAATAATGCTATATCTTTTTGCAAAATATCGGTGCTAAACAATAAGATAACATTTCTCTTTTCTCTCTCATATGGGATTCGCCGTGAAACAATTCTCTTCAACACTCGACGAAATAGATTTACGAAATATATGAAACATATGATGCCATATCAACAAGTGAATGAGATTTCTATTTTCCGGAAGATGAATGTGTACCGTCGTTTGTGATAATATTATTTTATTTTGTCTCTGAGGTATGTTATCTTGAGGAGATTTTGTGATTCAGTTTTGTGCAATTGTACATGTTCATTACGGCGCCCCCACCCGTGTCTTCTGTCCGAACACCCGACCCCCCATCCATGAAGGAAGAACCAGTCGCCCCCGTCCAAAACACTTCCATTAGGAATTGGATGCAGCCCACATCTTTGGACCAAGGGGGGACGTAAGTATTTTCTCATTCATGTTATCATTTCTATTTTAATTATCATGACTCATTCTAACAGAGTGATAAGAATTTTCCTTTAAAAAAATGCATTCTATACGAGGAAGGGAATTTATTTGGGAGAAATGTAAATGAAAATACGGAATTCTTCGTCTTTATCACCGGTGAACGTACCGGAGATGAAAGCCTATAATACGGGCATCCCCCACAGGTATTCAAGCTGCCGTTTTCCAAT
>NC_088860.1:1532703-1535203 GCF_963853765.1 Magallana gigas | reverse complement strand
CTATTATTACTCATATAAAAAATATAAGTGTCTACACTTACTTACATATGAAATACACAAATTTAATAAGAAATTGTTTATACAGGGTCAATATGGGGTCAACTCAACAGTGCATGCAGTCTGACAAATGAAAAAAATAACTTTTGCAACTAAAATGACAGAAACTTTACAAATGCGACAGGATAGGTAACGATGATAAGCTTATTTAGATATTAAAAGATGATGATACAGTATGCTGTCAAAGGGAGATTACATTTAGAAAGTGAAAGTAGAACTTATATACATGTGTATGTATGCTGGCAGGAATCCCATGCTAGCATCTTATTATATTGTGCTACTGCTACTACATGTATTATGCTTACCTAAGTTGGTCAACATCATAATGATAATCCAATTAAAACACATTAATGAATTCCTTTAGCTGATCTTAACTACCGTAATCCTTTTGTGCATACGGAAAATGTATGGGTGTTGCTAAAACGCGGAACGGAAAACGGAACGGAATGGAAAATATCATCACGTTTATCCCTTAAAAAGGGTATAGACTGGCCAGAAACGATTTACTTTGTATCTTTTATTTATATCTAATGAATGATTATCAACATGTTGCTATCTTATTAATATTCATATGAATGTCTATCAATTATAGCATTGTATTCATTCGGCTTTAGTTGAGTACGAAACGGAAAAATCAAATGTATACGAATTGTGAAACATTAACATGATTAAACGAGCAAATTAGCTATAACTTTTTACTTATTTCTCTTATATGGTATTGCTGGCATATTAGCGTAACGTACGCAGTTAGTGAAAGCGTTTTATGCGTGTTTTGAGTATTTTTATATTATTTTCAAATATAATGTACATGTATATACTTACATCAAAATTGAATTTTCGGTGTTCTAGACGATCTTTTATCATACAGACGATACAGTATCATTGAGATGGAAGAAAAAAACTGTAGGACTGACGACATTAAAAAATTAAAATACAGTAAACATTAAAATACCCGGTAATTTGTGAAACTAGTAATTTGTGAAACTAGAAATAGTATTTTTAGCAATGCAATTTTGTTTACGTTTGCATTACAAAGCATGCAGTTGTTTATTCCAGCAGCTATATACATATGATCCGAATAGAGAGCTCTAGACGTTGCCTGGTTTGATTTTCCGATTATATATTGGGACTATAGTCTGTCGATCCCAAAATATTCATGCAGCACATTTGGACGATTTATAATGGAAAATGTTGACATCTTTTCTCACTCAGAAGACCTTGCACAATTTTTCAACACCATCATCCGGGTCTGTTAAAATGCAAAACCCCGTAGACTTCTTTATTTTTAGCCGTGTATTTATACCAGCTGATAAGCTAGAGAGGACGTTTTAAAGAAAGAATAATGAGAATGTTTAATGCTTCTAAAAGAGAATCGCTTGAACCCTGAGGTATATATAAATATACAGCAAAAAGTGAATCGAGGATATTTTGGGACAGAATATAGTGGTCAATGCATGTACTGTTAATTTTGAGGAAATAAATATTCTTGAATAAATAATCTAATATTGCTAATCTTTCAAACAAAATTAAAAAGGTACATAAAGTATATCGTTTTAGCATACTTAACAAATCTATGAGGTAAATAACATTAGATAAGATTTTCCGTTTTCCTTCCGTTCCGTTTTCCGTTCCGCGTTTTAGCAACACCCATGTATGTATACACGTGAACCCATCTAATCGAAGAGCTGGGTAAAACTAGTACCCGCTAATGAGACATGCAAACCTTTGTTGTGTATGTAACTTCAGACAAAGATCAGTCATTTGTAACATGCATGTATTTTTATGACCTATTCTTCAAATCCACTTGCACTATTTTATTAGGTAAATAACAGCTTTAAGGTGGTGCAGGACACCTGCATATTGTGATGTACATGTATACTTCCTATTGAGATAAACAATAAAGTATGTTGACTATTGATTAAATATTTACCCCCCAAATAATGTTACCTAACATTGAAGCGCAATGGGTTAGAGCGTTTACATGTCTGTAAGAGCATTGGGGTCCAAGGTGTATTTTTGGTATTTTACGAATTTTCATGGGGAGGGGGGGTCTGGACCCCTCACTCCCACCCCTTCTCTAAATCTGTGCACACGATGATGTTCATGTAGGCACACAGAAGCAAATCTAAAACCGGCAACCGCCACGGGGAGGGGGCATAATTTAATTTTTAATTTTGTTTGTAATAATTATATAGACCATTATACTTCCTATGACATAAAATGTTAAGATTATTGATTAACTGAAAATTCACTGCAAACAGTTCTACCCCAAATTATCATATGGGCAGGGATCTCATCCTTCAGTTATGAAAATTATAATTTTTAAATGTATTACCGGAGTTTGCATGTAGCCTTCATTTTTAATTAAACTGGTATAAAACAGTGTTATTTAGGGGCAAACACATGGTGCGGGTATTACTGTCTAATGACAGCATCTAGTTTT